>NC_064621.1:540473200-540776230 GCF_023898315.1 Schistocerca nitens | reverse complement strand
AACGTCTTCCCGTCAGGACACCTTCTTTCTGGAAATCTGTCTCGATACAAACGTATCGCGCCACGGCTATTGCCCCATGCTAATCCATACGTCAAATGGGCATCTGCCAACTCTGCCTTTGTACACATTGCACTGACTGCAAAACCACGTTTGTGATGAACACTAACCTGTCGATGCTACGTACTGATGTGCTCGATGCTAGTACTGTAGAGCAATGAGTCGCATGTCAACACAAGCACCGAAGTCATTACCTTCCTTCAATTGGGCCAACTGGCGGTGAATCGAGAAAGTACAGTACATACTGACGAAACTAAAATGAGCTCTAACATGGAAATTAAGCGTTTCCGGACACATGTCCACATAACATCTTTTCGTTATTTGTGTGTGAGGAATGTTTCCTGAAAGTTTGGCCATACCTATTTGTAACACCCTGTATACACAGAGGTGACAAAAGTCTTGGGATACCTCGAGATATTGTGTCAGACCACCTTTTGTCCAGCGTAGTGTAGCAACGTGACATGGCATGGACTCAACAAGTTGTTGGAAATCCCCAGCAGAGATATTGAGCCATCCTGCCTCTATAGTTGTCCATAATTGTGAAAATGTTGCCAGTGTAGGAATTTGTGCACGAACTGACCTCTCAATAATGTCCATAAATGTACAATGGGATTCTTGTTGGGTGATCTGGGTGGTGAAGTCATTCACTCGAATTGTCTAAAATGTTCTTCAAACCAATCATGAACTGTTGTGCCCCAGTGACATGGTGCGTTGTTATCCATAAAAATTTCATTGTTGTTTGGGAAAATGAAGTCCATGAATAGCTTCAAATGATCTCCAAGTAGTCTAATATAACCATTTCCAGTCAATGATTGGTTCAGTTGGATCCATTGGAGGATCCATCCATTCCATGAAAACACAGCCCACACCATTATGGATCTACCACCAGCTTGCACAGTGCCTTGTTGACAACTTGGATCCATGGCTCATGGGGTCTGCACTACACTCAAACCCTACCATCAGTTCTTACCAACACATTTAAACAGGCCACAGTCTTCCAGTCGTCTAAGGTCCGGCCAGTATGGTCACAATCCCAGGAGAGGCGCTGCAAGAGCGAAGGCACTCACATGGGTTGTCTGCTGCCATAGTCAATTAATGCCAAATTTCACTGCACATACATTCGTAGTACGTCTAAAATTGATTTCTGCATTTATTTACTCAGTGTTGCTTGTCCATTAGCACTTACAACTCTACACAAATGCTGCTGCTCTCAGTTGTTAAATGATTGTTGTCATCCTCTGTGTTGTCCGTGGTGAGAGCTAATGCTTGAAATTTGGTATTCTCAGCATACTCTTGACACTGTGGATCTAGGAATATGGAATTTCCTAACAGTTTCCGAAATGGAATGTCCGGTGCTGGCTCCAGCTACACAATGCAAAAACAAAATTGAAAATATCTACTGAAACACCAGAGAAAATGCACATAACAACTCTTACAAGAGGCATCTCATACATGCAGACTGAAGCGACAAATAAAATTGTGTACCAAGGCCAGGAATCGAACCCAGGTCTCCTGCTCACTATGCAGATGTGCTAACACTCTGTCACCCTAGCACAATGGTTGTGCGCAACTGAAAGGAGCAGGAGACGCAGGTTCAAATCCTGACCTCGGTAGAAATTTTCATTCTTCGCTTCAGTCTGCATGTGTATACCATAGATGTTTGAGACTTGAAAAGGCCTCAGGAACCATATAGTTTCATTTGTCTAACAATTGTTTTACTAAAAATTTATCATCATCAGACAAGTGAATTATGTCCACCATTTGCACACTGTTTTCCAGGTAAGACTGAAACCAGACATATGCATTCCTCTTATACGTAGCGCCTATGGCTTGCTCGATAATATTTTATGGACGTAGTGCCTATGGCTTGCTCGATAATATTTTATGGACAACATTGTCAGAAGTCACGGACAAGTCTAAGAAAATGCCTGTAACACAATCATCCCTATCAGAAGCTTCAAGTAACACTTTTGTGAACTCTGCAATGACCAATATTGTACCTCTCCCATTTCGGGAATCAAATTTTGCTTCACTGACGAGGCTGTATTTACTCATGTACCTTAGTAATCTCTCTTTGATGATAGCTTAAGTTACTTTAGAGAATGAAGGCTGCAGTGAAATTGGCCTGTAGTTTTCTGTACTTTCCATGTTACCTTACTTCAGTAAGGGCACCAATCATGCATGCATTTGGTACTCTGGGAAAAACACCTGAATTAAGGGACTCATTCATTGTGTTAATTGATGGTGCTTGTATGCTGTGTACAAGTACGCATGCCTTCGGAACAGAGACGGGAGCCTTATCTATGCCTGCTGACTCCTAACTTTTTTGATCATTGTACTGTCTTCCTCATTTGAGGGAAACAAATCATTGTGATGTGTAAATCTTTGTGGGTGCTACATGTGTTTTAAGAAGATGTTGCTGCAGCTTCTCTGAAATACCAGAGAAATAATCACGTACAAAACTTGCTAATTCATGAGGACTTGCTATTATTCTACCTCCATCTTTGATTTGTATGTTGTTATACTTGGCTACCTTCTCCACTTTCTTGTTTTATAACATACAACAATTTGCTTTAATTTTCTGTAATATATATTATTTTCTCATTGATTTTAAACTGTAAGTTATTGTTATTTTTTTATTTATTTATTTTAGTGTTTACTCCTTATCTTCTGTTTATAACTCTACGAGCCATTAGACAAAAACATCTAGTTTGTGCTTATATAAATGAGTGATTGTTAGCATACAAAAGTGGCAGGCAACTAGTTCCCTCCAGTGGAATAATAAATGGCACATGGACTCAAATGAATAACTAATAATTGCACTATCTTTCAAGCTTCTGTCCTGTTTAGATAGTGAAGTTACCGTTTTTCAGAGTACCGGTGCAGGTGAGTGGTCGCTTGTTCTCACTTTATATGTACAATGTCAAAGTTATTTTGTTGTAAAATTCCCATGACATTAAAGATTGAAATCATTAAATATTACAGATTTTATCCCATTATCCATGCAAATTCAATATAAGCGATGTGCTTCATTTCATGTGACAGGTATTGATGATGCTGAATCTGAGTGTGGCCTTGATTCCATTACTGATTGGAACTGGACAATTTCCAATAATGGTAAAGGCACAGAAGAAATAGAAGCTATTTTACAGAACATCGTGCAGTGGGTGAACTCTGCAACTTCAGTGACTCGATGACAACCTTCTGGCGCAAATTATAGAATAAGTGTTCAGCCATTCATCTTGTCTTTTGCCTAAAACCTCCTTCAGGCATAAAATGATGTAGTGTGACCATTGTTAAAGATACTGGTTGTAAATTCATTTGATCATTTGATGCATCAGCGGTAGCATTGTTCAGGTATAAGATTGCGGTACATTTGAAATTTTAGGTTTTTTAGGCAGACATTCCATAAATTCTTGGTAGTATTTATGCAAGGCACTGGAAAAACATTTTTTGTAATAAAGTGTATAGTGTTAAAATGTACTGTTTGAACTGTGCAAAAAAGATTTTAATAAAATGTTTAAATTTTTTTTTTTTTTTTTTTTTTTTTTTTTTTTTTTTTTTTGATGTTTTCGGTTGTCAAATAGTCCGTCCTATCATAATTAGAAAATTCTGAATGTTATTTTATGTGGTGGACAGTTGGTTGTTCTAGTTTTGAGCACCAAGACACAAAGTAATACGCTTTTATTGAAGCAGTATTATCAGAATGGGGAATGTGCTAGTTCAGCGTTACAATCCTATCGCCATAGGAAGGGGATTCGAATGGGTAAAGGTCCGTTGACAAATGCAGCTGTGGCGAGAGTGATTTCGAAGTTTGAAGCCACGGGTTGTTTAGACGATAGACCCCATAGTGGCTGACCCCAGCACAAGGCGTAATGCTGCTGAGACAGTTCAGGAAGAAATGGAGACTGTAGCGGGTTCGTCTATGCACGGGGAAGTCGGCGCTCGTGCAGTCGCACATCACATCGGCATTCCATACACCACTGTTTTGTTGGCACTGAAGCGTACCCTCCGATGCTATCCGTACAAAATCCATCGGCATCATGAAATGTTACCTGGCGATTTAGTGAAGTGGAGGGCATTTGCTGTGTGGGCATTTCAAAAGACGGCGGAAGATGATGATTGGTTGAGTAACGTGTTGTGGACCAACAAAGCTCATTTCATGCTCCAAGGGTCTGTCAACGCCCACAACTACAGAATTTGGGCTACCGAAAATCGTAAAACGGTTATGGAAAGTCCATTGCATGACGAGAAAGTCACGGTATGGGTTGGATTTACCACATCTACTGTTATAGGGCCTTTTTTCTTCGACGAAATGCGTGATTCTGGTTTTGTAACTGCTACCGTGACGGGTGAGAGGTACGCCGATATGTTACAGAATCGCACCGTCCTGAGCCTGGCTGATAAACACCTGCTGGAATGTACAATGTTTATGCAGGATGGCGCTCCACCCCATATTGCTAGACGCATGCAAGATCTCTTGCAAGCGTCGTTTGGTGGTGATCGTGTGCTCAGCCGCCACTTTTGTCATGCTTGGCCTCCCATGTCCCCAGACCTCAGTACGTGCGATTATTGGCTTTGGGGTTATCTGAAGTCGCAAGTGTATCGTGATCGACCGACATCTCTAGGGATGCTGAAAGACAACATCCGACGCCAATGCCTCACCATAACTCTGGACATGCTTTACAGTGCTGTTCACAACATTTTCCTCGACTACAGCTATTGTTGAAGAATGATGGTGGACATATTGGGCATTTCCTGTAAAGATCATCATCTTTGCTTTGTCTTACTTTGTTTTGCTAATTATTGCTATTCTGATCAGATGAAGTGCCATCCGTCGGAAATTTTTTGAACTTTTGGTCAATTTGTACTTCTCTATCTACATTATTCTGTGATTTATTCAGTTTTCAAATTAATACTGACTTTTTGATCACCTGTACATACATAGTTTTTGTGTATTGTTGGCTGCAACAGGCGGAAACATGCTTTGTTGGTGCTGCACATTTTAGGGATTTTGTTAAATTCAAGCTGCAGTGTTCTACTTTGGCATGCCATTGTGGACGTTGGCACAGAGACTAATAAATGAAAAATCTGTGCAATTTGCACATTTATTTATATATAAAAGCCAACTTCTGAATTTACTTTTGTGCGAGACAGCGTGTGCGAGATCTGTGTGCCGATTTGAAATACATATTGTACTGTTCGCATCAGTTCTGCATAATCTTCCACTGATTGTATCAAAACATATTTGAATTGTGATGTATTGCGAAAATTCTAACATTCGCAAGTGTCGCGAAAAACTCTTAATGTTATCGTCAGTTGTAGGCTTTAACTTATTTATCATTGTTGCAAACAATCATTCTGTAATTTCATTGGGTGATTACGTGAGAAGTAGGGTATTTTTGAGAATTTTGGATGCTTACAAATCATTGTTTTAAAGTGTTATTACTTGATATTTTTTAAAAAATATGATTGTTTCACATATAGTACCTCCGAAGCTAGTTTTAGTTGCTAAATGAAGCTGTATCGTGAGAAAATATGCTGTTTGTAAATGTAACTGTGTCCTTTAGACTTAATAACAGGCCACATCTAACTGAACAAAATACAGTTTTTTTTTTTTAATTTTTTGTGAAGATTGAGTTACTCCAGTGTTCTTTTGACCAATCAGCAGGGAAGAACTGTTACACACTATTAAGTCATTAAAAAATAAATGTTCAGCTCGAGTTGATAATATGCCAGACTATATCATAAAAATATCGGCAGAATGTACACACACATCCCTGTTAGACATCTGCAATTATCCACTATCAAGTGGTATCTTCCTGCAGCACTTAAAAACTGGAAAAGTTACAAAACGGTCCTCAGTAGCAGATGGTCAACTATAGATCTATGTCGTCAGGCTTTTTAAAAAGCATTGAAAAATTAGTTCTGTCACAGTCAACCAACTTTTTAAACAACAGGATATCAACATGGCTTCAGGCCACAGCACAGTACTGAAACAGCCACTTTCACCCTCGCAAATTTTATTTTATATGCAGGGGATAATCGCAGAAATGTTTCAGGGGTTCTCCTTGATTTAACCAAAGCCTTTGATCTAATAGATCATGAAATTATTCTGAGAAAGTTAGAGTGTTCTAGTGTAAGAGATCTTCCAAGCAAGTGACTGAAATCTTACTTAGAAAATCGCTCTCAGATAAGAGAGGTCAAACATATGAAGAAGGAAAAAAAAAAAAAAAAAAAAAGAAACTCCAAGCTTATCACTGGAAACCTTCCACATTAACCCTTGGTGTACCGCAAGTTTCAGTTTTATGTCCCTCTCTCTTCTTAGTTTTCATAAATGACTTGCCCCTACATGTTCAACACTCTGAACCAGTCCTATTTGCAGACGGTACCAGTATATTTGTTGAAGGTGAAAACGAAAGGGCTCGTAATCTATATGCCAAAGACGAAAATGGAAAAGATTTCAGAGTAGTTTGTGAGGAATAAGCTAGTGGTAAACCTTAAAAAAACAGTCGCCACACACTTCCATACGCCGCAAAATAAAAATCATTATGAGGATAATGAAAAATGCAAACAGCTGAAAATCGTGTAAACCGTTCTTGAAAGTACTTAGGATCCTAGTCCTACCATGTTTCTATATATTTGAGGTTGTCATGTATGTAAAAAAGGAGCATACTAAAAAAGGAAAATAAGAGGGTGGCAAGTTACTTCAAGGCCATTAACAAACCATATCTTTAAAAATCTGTAACCTTATATTCTCTGGAAAACTAATTTTACTCAGTATCACAGTATCTTGGAAACTGAATTTGTAAATATACTGCACAGCTGATGCCAAGAAGCTGTCTCCTGGTAAATATGTACATACAAGTACTGAAAAATGACAGTGCAAAAGTGCCAAGTTGCATGAGGTATATTGAACTGCATTGTATTATATGTTAAACATATAACACTTAACAAAAGAAAATTATGTAAAATGCATATTTTAACAATTTTTTCTGTTGTAAAATATGCTTACATGAATATCATACAAATGATTCTAGCAAATAATAATACTAAATATAACAATGTTTAAATTAATGAACTTTTGTCCAACCTCTATGGTGTAATGTATGTACCTCAAAGCAATCAGAATGTAAAATAAATAAAAAAAGTAATGGATTTTTCCAGATTGTGGAACACAGAACAAACACAAAACAAAACAGTAACACAGCACAGTAAAAATACAATATTATTCCAGCAGATACATAAACTTTAGCTTTATCCACAAAAGTTCTTCTTTCAAGTCTCTTGTATCTCAAACATTCTAAAAATTCTGCTACTGAATAGAAGCAATAGCAATGATCTAGTATGAATTCCCTTAGGGTTTTACAAAAGTATGTGAATGATGATATGAGTTTTATCTTATGTGGAAGACTATTGCAAATTTGTATACCACTGTTTATTGTGGAAGTGATGTAGGCTGGAAGTGGGAGGATTGACAACTTTTGAAAGAGGGTTTGCAAGAATGTTTGTTCAGCATGTTGCATTGCTTTTACAGTTCTTTTCTGGATTAGGAAAATAAGTGAACTAGGTGGTGTATTACCCCAGAATTTAATTTCATACAGTGGGATGCTATGGAACTGAGCAAAGTAGGCGATTTGGACAGTGCTAAAAATCTCTTTAATGGAGATTAATCATAGACTATAACATATTTTTTTGGTGTTTCATTTATTTTGTTTGTATGTGTATGCCATTTGAAGTTATTTTGAGGCCATATGTTTCCAGAGAAGACGAAAGTTGGTTGGAGTTTATTGACACACTGGTGTTGCATGCATCACCTTTTAAACACAAATTTAGGTGTGTTTATCAGTAGTTAATTCCCCTCAAACCATCTGTTTAGCTGTGCTGTAGTTTTATTTAAAGCTACTTATAACTGACTTGGGGTGTTCCCTGTAATAAGGATGCTTGTGTCATCTGCAAAAAAAAAGTATTTGTTTGTGACTCAGTGTTTAGGTCCAATAAGGCTGGATCCCTGAGGGCCTCCCTCTTTTTCTTCGAATTTCTGCATCTGAGAAACATATCCTAGTATTTTTCTTTAGTTCATGTCTTGTTTGTATTTTCTGCTTCCTGTTCTTCAAGTACAATGTGAACCATTTTAGTGCAGTACCTCTAATGTCATGTACTTGGCATTTGTCCAGCAGTATGTTGTGGCCCAGTATGTAAAAGGCTTAACCTAAGTGGCACTTTATTTTTTGTCCATTGTTTGTAGAGCATTGTGTTTCCTGATGACATTTTCTTAAGAGTTGATGCAGTACATATGGTTTCACCTGGAGTTGTTCCACAAACATAGTTGAAAGAGGAACATGAGTGCACTTTGTTTTTTTCTTTCCAGTATCTGTTTTGCCACTGACTATTAAATTATTTGTGATATCTGCATAGTAGCACCCTTGTCCTCATGCTTCAGAGTGATATTTTCCATTTTAAGGAACACTTTATTTGCTTCCTTTTTATTAACTTCCATATTGCTTGGATTATATTACGAACTTATCATTGGCTTCTTTTGTGTGTGGCATATCACTCTTTGTAGGTGTGAATGTATTTCTGAAGGTAGCTATTCAGAAGTGGGGGTTATGTTATTTTTTCTCCTTTATCAGAGTAATTCTCTTTTCCTTGCTGTTGATATTTTCATACCTATTGTTATCCATCTCTTTGCTTTCCGAGTTGTGCCTTTTATTACTTGTGTTTTAAGAGGGAATGCAATTTCAAGGTAATCACTAAAGATGCTAGAGAATTTCTCAAACGAGTTATACAGTAAAAACATGGCTAGAAATGGAAAAAATAAAGTGAATATTGATAAATTTGAAGGGCCTGATAATTGTGGGAAATGGGAATGGCGTATCTCTGATGCTGTTCATATGAACTTGAAACATTATTATTGGTATTATTGGTAATCTGTGCTCTTGCCTTAGGAATCAAGTGAATAGAAAGCAGCATATGCAGAATTGCAAAAAAAAATTATGCAGACGCTACAGGTTTGGTAACAAGTGCCCTAAATCAGTTAAACTCGTGTTGAGCTGCGAAAGAACTACCCAATCGAGCTCAGCTGAAAGCATGTATTGCGGAAAAGAATAATACATTCAAAATTGCAGATGTTGAGAGACTTACACATGAGGCAATAGACAGCATCTCAACAGGGACACTGTTACGGAACGATTCATCATAAATCTTGCTGAATCTGATTCATCTACGTCAGACAGCAAAGAAGATGGCGTTGATTTCTTGCTGTGAAGTATGTAAGTACCAGTTACTGCTACTTATGACTATATGTGTGACTGTGCCTGCAGCAACATAAAAAAAATTTTAGTGGCTCAAGTTTCATCTTTGAGCTCGTGACAATGTCGTTTTCTTCATAAGACTTATTTCGTTTAGTTAAGAACATATACTATAACGCAGTAGCAGGTTGAACAATGAAAGAAAATTAGCTTGTAGTAACACATCTGATATCCTTATGGTCACAAATTACTAAAACTTGAAAATGCTTTAGATTATTCGATCACTGTGGTTGCCTAATGTAAGCAATGCAAAAATTTGTTTGATTAACGAAACAAATCGTTGTCGTTCATAAGACAGGAACATTAGACATTGACAGTATTTAAAGAAAGAATGCAGCTACATCACGATTGACAAAATAGTGTGTGTATTGAGGTTGAAGCTCTTCCGTCTGTGTTTGATTTATAAATAAATTGGTCTTTTGGAAGGGGTCCTCATTGCGCAAAACACAATTGTTTGTTTTTGTGCTATCACCCAGAGACGTATCGTTGAGGTTTCAGCATCATTGCTGGGCTTTCATTAGCTTTCTGCTATACAACAGGAAAAATATTCGTTATTACTTACATAAATTAAGAGTTTTTAAGAAAGTTTTTACAAACAGCATAAAGTTTTGCATGTATACCTTCTTACCACATGCAGTGATTTTCCTGTTTTTTATGTTTTCATTACAGCTGTTTTACTTTCAGAGTCTGTTGTCTTCAACCACATAGAACTTAATGTAGAGAAATTATTTATCTCGATATTTTATACGATTAGGAATGTAGTCATTGAGTTCAACATTAATTAAACCTATGTGGAAGGTTGTGTGTGTGTGTGTGTGTGTGTTCGCACGCGTAAGGATTCTCGTTACTAAGAATGCAGTTCTTAAAGTTCACTGTGGAACACTGTTTATGCTAGCGCGTCGTCAGCTGTCTCAGTGCGTGAACTGACGGAAGGAAATTGGCAGCGTCGCAACGTATCTTCCCTCCCTCTCTGCGCAGACGCGCGACGCACCCCGCCTTCGTAACTGCACTCCACAACAGTAGTATAAGTCTGTCTGTAAACTTAAGAGCGAGCAGCGCTTTTGGTGGGGGAAGTGGCCTTTCCCGGAAGAACGCTGCCACCGGCCTACAGGGGCACCCAAAATCGGTTGCCCGTTACCTGTCTAGAGGTGTAGATCGGCGTGCAGTGATATACGTCGTTTCTGTTCGTATGATCTTAGTTGCCAGTGTCAGTCAGTTAACTTTGTATACTTACTGATATACTTCGATTTCCGGAAGTGATGGATAATCGTCTAGGATTGCAAGAAAATGTGCAGAATACCGGGAATAGGACGTACTTGCGGAGTAACGAGCGTTCGATCGTCTCTAATGTTATTACATCGTGTATTAAAGAGGCGACCCAAAAAGAACTGTTGGCTAATATTACCAGTCCCAATCAAAGGGCTGCAATTTATGCAAACGTCAGCCGTGTCCAATAGGACGCATAAGGAAGGAACGCGCAAATAAGCCGCATGGTTTAGTGGAATTGCCACGAAGGAATACTAATAATCTTGGGAGGAAACCGATCGTTATAGACAGTTTCTAAATCACGTAAAACCTTTGATGCTTATGGAACTCTAAATCTCTATCTCGGTCACTCTTCACCTGATTCTGAGACATATTGCTTGAAATTTGTGCGCAATAGCTATTCTAAACACTGCTGAAATTTTCTTCGAAACATGTACGTGGATTCTGGAATTCAAAAAGCTTGACATACGAGATGCGTTCACGTATTAATTTTTATTTTTTGGTAAGAACTTTATTTGTTAATTTACAGCAATGTTATCCTCTTCAAAATATTCCCCAATACACTGGGGTTGTTTATAGGTCTCTTAACTGTGCAGTCTTAATCTCATCCATTCTTGTAAAACCGCTGTTCTTTAAGGCCTGCTTTGAAATGTTTATACCACTTGTATGCCCTTGGCTCACGTAACAGGCTCACCAAAAGCAATATTTGACATTTCTAAAAATTTCATACACTTCATTCCATTCCTATAACAAAATTTAATACAGAATCTCTAATCTATTTTTATACAAAACAAATTATCGTTGATGCTACCAAAACACATGTAACCTTTTTGACTGTTGACAACAGAGTAAATGCCCTATATGCATAACATTGTACACACACTTTTGAGACATGTTTACGAAGACAGTGACAAAAAGTAGTGCAAATCTGACTCATACAACACGCAAAGTTATAAATTTCTGCTTACTTTTTAAACACTCTTCGTGTTGCAAAAATTTTATGTTTCAATGCAGTCCTTCAAAGAAGACATCTGCCTTTTAGTAGAAACACAAAGTAAGAACAAGCCTCAAAATCTACAGATTGATTGCATTTTATGGGGTTCGTTTTAAGAATAGCAATAGAGGAACATACAATACATTCACATGAACAGGCATTCGGTTCTATGTTTGTAGTATAATCCTGACTTCCAGTCTTATCTTAATATCATTTACTCTATAATATTGTTATTCTGAAGAAGGTATCGTTTTTTGTATTCCTTATAGTCTTAATACATTTGTCTAAAAATGAACGCAGCCGAGACGTATCTGTACACGGCGTCGCCACATACACTCCTGGAAATTGAAATAAGAACACCGTGAATTCATTGTCCCAGGAAGGGGAAACTTTATTGACACATTCCTGGGGTCAGATACATCACATGATCACACTGACAGAACCACAGGCACATAGACACAGGCAACAGAGCATGCACAATGTCGGCACTAGTACAGTGTATATCCACCTTTCGCAGCAATGCAGGCTGCTACTCTCCCATGGAGACGATCGTAGAGATGCTGGATGTAGTCCTGTGGAACGGCTTGCCATGCCATTTCCACCTGGCGCCTCAGTTGGACCAGCGTTCGTGCTGGACGTGCAGACCGCGTGAGACGACGCTTCATCCAGTCCCAAACATGCTCAATGGGGGACAGGTCCGGAGATCTTGCTGGCCAGGGTAGTTGACTTACACCTTCTAGAGCACGTTGGGTGGCACGGGATACATGTGGACGTGCATTGTCCTGTTGGAACAGCAAGTTCCCTTGCCGGTCTAGGAATGGTAGAACGATGGGTTCGATGACGGTTTGGATGTACCGTGCACTATTCAGTGTCCCCTCGACGGTCACCAGTGGTGTACGGCCAGTGTAGGAGATCGCTCCCCACACCATGATGCCGGGTGTTGGCCCTGTGTGCCTCGGTCGTATGCAGTCCTGATTGTGGCGCTCACCTGCACGGCGCCAAACACGCATACGACCATCATTGGCACCAAGGCAGAAGCGACTCTCATCGCTGAAGACGACACGTCTCCATTCGTCCCTCCATTCACGCCTGTCGCGACACCACTGGAGGCGGGCTGCACGATGTTGGGGCGTGAGCGGAAGACGGCCTAACGGTGTGCGGGACCGTAGCCCAGCTTCATGGAGACGGTTGCGAATGGTCCTCGCCGATACCCCAGGAGCAACAGTGTCCCTAATTTGCTGGGAAGTGGCGGTGCGGTCCCCTACGGCACTGCGTAGGATCCTACGGTCTTGGCGTGCATCCGTGCGTAGCTGCGGTCCGGTCCCAGGTCGACGGGCACGTGCACCTTCCGCCGACCACTGGCGACAACATCGATGTACTGTGGAGACCTCACGCCCCACGTGTTGAGCAATTCGGCGGTACGTCCACCCGGCCTCCCGCATGCCCACTATACGCCCTCGCTCAAAGTCCATCAACTGCACATACGGTTCACGTCCACGCTGTCGCGGCATGCTACCAGTGTTAAAGACTGCGATGGAGCTCCGTATGCCACGGCAAACTGGCTGACACTGACGGCGGCGGTGCACAAATGCTGCGCAGCTAGCGCCATTCGACGGCCAACACCGCGGTTCCTGGTGTGTCCGCTGTGCCGTGCGTGTGATCATTGCTTGTACAGCCCTCTCGCAGTGTCCGGAGCAAGTATGGTGGGTCTGACACACCAGTGTCAATGTGTTCTTTTTTCCATTTCCAGGAGTGTATTTAAATCGTGCGCCGCGGCAGGGCCGGTACTGCGTTCTGAAACGGCCTGTAGAAGCGCCTTGTGACGTAGCTGGGTTGGCAGAGTGGGGACTCGCTACCGACAGACTATAGTTCCCATAGTGGTCATATACATATGACAACACAATAACGTGGAATTAACAGAATTCCTGAAAGCTGAAGCCTCTGAATTTTCTAATGAAGACTAATTAGAGATCGGAAATTTTTAGTGTCCCTTTTTACATATATAACATAGATATTTTGTCATAGAGTAGTCAATATAATTATATTGACATACCGGTAATGCATTTAGTCAAAGAACATTGAACATCGAAATAAACGAAATGTTTCGTCTTAACTGATCAGTTAATGGTACAGTGCTATAATGGAAAATGTTTTATATGGGCCCCATGCAAGTGCCAATTTGTCCTCAGCCAGAACAGCTACAATACACTGAGGTGACTTATACAGCTGGCGGTAGTATCGTGTACAGAAGGTACAAGGTAGTGCTTTGGCAGAGCTGTTGTTTGAACTCAGGTGAATGTGAAAAGGTTTTCCGCGTGATTACAGCCGCACGACAGGAATTAACGGACTTTGAATGCAGAACGCAACTTGGAACTAGACAAATGGGACATTCAGTTTCAGAAATCGTTTGGGAATTCAATATTCCGCGATGCAGAGTGTCAAGAGTGTGCCGAGAATACCAAAATTCAGGCTTCACCTATCATTACGGACAACGCAGTGGCCAACTGCCTTCACTTAATGATAGAGCAGCAGTATTTCTGTAGAGTTGTCAGTGCGAATAGACAAGCAACAGTGCGTGAAATAACCGCAGAAATCAGTGTGGGACGTACGATGAACGTGTCCGTTAGGGACAGTGCGGTGAGATTTGGCGTTACTCCCACTGACAATCTCGAGTAAACACATAAACATGGAGTGAGCAACTATATAGCATATAGAACTAGGGGATTAAATTTTAGTTGGAAACAAGTCACCCATAGGGAAGTGTCTAAAATAATTGCAAAATTGAGTAACTCCAAAACCGAAGATTATTACGGTTTCTCTTATGCTATATTGAAACAAATCTCACAAGGGGAGGCCGCCAATTGTGAAATTCAGATTCGATTCATACTGCGCATAATAAAAGCTCATGGCCAGAGGTGTAATGTGGCAAAGCACCAAGATGCACTTCTCAGCCGTTGTCGAGAAAATCGACAGTTAAAAGAAACCGTTGCGGTGAAATACTCTCTACGATTAATAATTTTCGACAGCGTCGTGGCGCAGCGGTAAGCGCCCGGGTTCGTAATCCGAAGGTCGCCGGATCGAATCTCGCGCCATGCAATTTTTTTTATTACCTTTTTTTTATCAAATATATATAAACTATTAATGAATTGCTTATGCATGTTGGTGAAGGCGGATCGCTCTCCAATTGTACCGCCTCCATTTTTCCGTTTTTTTAACAGGGTGTACCAAAGCTCTCCCGTCCGCACTGATTTTCGACGATGTTATAAGTTGCGCTAGGGACCGCACCTACCTTCTTTCGAAGTTAGCAGGCAACTACGCTGTTATGCGGAGGCTCGTTTTGGCCCATTCAACATCTGTTCTTCAAGTGTAACGAGCGAGTAACGGAGTTCATATTTCATACCTGCCGCAGCAAATTTGTGTTCGTGGGGTCTCTATTCTAATTCGAACGTTTGACGTACGCTATACGTATTCGTTTCGGAATACCGTTTCTACGTCTTCCGTTAACTATACGTGGTTAACATTATGAAGACAATTAATAACATTTGTGAAATACAACTTTGTTTGCGGAAAACATAATGATGTTCGAAGTCGGCAGTTTTTCCACGACAAACGACTTTCAACAACTTATTATGTGCATAATTGTTGCAACTTATTGCCGGAAATTTTATATATATATATATATATATATAATAAAATTTCCGGCAATAAGTTGCAACAATTATGCACATAATAAGTTGTTGAAAGTCGTTTGTATATATAATATCGTATTATTAATCGTAGAGAGTATTTCACCGCAACGGTTTCTTTTAACTGTCGATTTTCTCGACAACGGCTGAGAAGTGCATCTTGGTGCTTTGCCACATTACACCTCTGGCCATGAGCTTTTATTATGCGCAGTATGAATCGAATCTGAATTTCACAATTGGCGGCCTCCCCTTGTCAGACACAATATTGTTAACGTTAACTTATCTCATAAATTGCATCCTTGAGGAGGGAATCTTTCCAGATTGTTTAAAAATGACTATCACGGTTCCAATGCACAAGAAAGGAGACAGAGACTGTCCAAATAACTACAGACCAGTTTCGATTGCCCCTATTTTATCAAAGTCATTGAATATTGCATGAAAACACAACTATTGAAGTACTTTCAAACGAACAATTTATTTAACAATGCTCCGTTTGGATTTAGGACAGGTAAATCAACCATTAAAGCCGTAGACAATATCATCAACGAGATTGTTACCAATTTCGAGCTACATTTAATTACTGGTATTACACTCTTAGACCTCAGTAACGCTTTCGATACTATTTCCCATGAGATCTTATTTTCTAAGTTAAAACTATACGGAATAAAGGGCTCACAGTTATCGCTAATAGAATCGTACCTTGACAACAGACAACAAATGGTCATAATTGGGAACCAACTATGAGACATACTCAAAATTGAAACCGGAGTTATTCAAGGATCAGTAATTCGTCCATTTCTCTTTCTAGTGTATATCAATGACCTCCCACATAAGTTGCCAGACAAATCAATTCTATATGCTGACGACATCACCTTAATAACATCAGACGGAAATCTGGAAACTTTACAGGACAAAAATACAGACGTGGTAGAAAACACCACATGGTTGCAAAGCAATAATTTGGTCTTAAATGACAATAAAACAGAGGCAATATATTTTCATTTGAGTAAGTTGCACATCTGTCAAACTGCTAGGAATTTATTTAGACCCGAATTTGAACTTGGGCGAACATACACAACAACTGTGCAAGAAACTGTGCAGAGTAATTTTTTTACTGCGCAAACTTAGGACTTGTCTCAGTAAGAGCCAAATGTTAGAGGCATACTATGCTTTTTCCCACTCGCACCTGGTCTATGGCATAATACTTTGGAGGAACTCTTCAGGGGCTCAGTTTTTAAGTGGCAGAAGAGGGCAGTTAGGGGTATAAAGGACTTACCCAACAATGAATCATGCAGACCAGTATTCAGGGAGCTGAAAATAATGACTCTCTCTGAAATATTCATATACCACTGTGTGATAGACATCAAAGAAAACCAGAGTAACTTCACGGTAAGGGGGGAGATACATTCACACAACACAAGAAATAAATGTTACATTGCAGTCATGGACTGCGGCTGGTCCCGGCGGAGGTTCGAGTCCTCACTCGGGCATGTGTGTGTGTGAGTGTGTGTGTGTGTGTGTGTGTGTGTGTGTGTGTGTGTTTGTCCTTAGGATAATTTAGGTTAACTAGTGTGTAAGCTTAGGGACTGATGACCTTAGCAGTGAAGTCCCATAAGATTTCACTCACATTTGAACATTTTTTTTGCCTCTCCTGATCTCGTGACCATATCGGTTGGACCCTAGATGACTGGAAAACCGTGGTCTGGTAAGATGAGTCTCGATTTCAGCTGGTAATAGCTGATGGTAGGGTTCGAATGTGGCACAGACGCCATGAAGCCAGGGACCCTTGTTGTCAAAAAAGCACTGTGTAAGCTGGTGGTGGCTCTATAATGATGCAGGCTGTGTTCACGCGAAATGAACTGGGTGCTACAATGTGCAATGTCACAGGGACACAACAGTTCGCAACTCGTTTGAAGAACATTCTCAGATCGTGCACAAAATCCTGCACCAGCAACACTTTCGCAATTAGGGATAGCAATAGAGTCAGCATTGGTTCAATATTTCTGCAGGGGACTTTCAACCACTTATTGAGCCCACGCCCCATCGAGCTGCTCGGAGATACACGTGACTTTCACCACCTCAGTGTATGAAGTTCGACTGAAAAAGTGTTAGGATTTAGGAAAAAACCAGTGACGACATCGTCATTACAGGCTGTGTTCAAAATTAGCTGTATGTGTTGAGTACGTGTGTTGTTAGCCCAGAAAAGAGTAATCGTGTGGCATCTTCACGGAATATTACATTTTGCCACGAAAGATATGGACTTCAAAAGAACCAACACGTGAAGAACATCTTGAAGAAACTCGGGATCAATGTAGAAGCTTGTAAGGGTGAATTCCGTGATGGTCGTGCATTAGGAAAGGTGCATAGAATACCATTCAAACAACTAGCAAACCACTCCACCGTTACTAGCGTATTAATCCACGCAGATGTCAGTGGATCAAAGGGCACAGAATATTGGTGTTCGATATTATGTATGTTTAAAAGACGATTTCAGTAAATTTCTTCGAATTTTCTTTCTGGAGCACAAAAACAGAGTTTGCACCATTTTTAAATGAAACTCAAACCAAAGGACAGTCTGTTAAAAAATTTAGATGTGATGGAGGCACAGAATTTAATAATAGCAGAGTTCATGAACGATTTCTGAGTTGCGGAATTATGTTGCAACATGAAATGAAAAGAGTCAGTTAGCTGATATTTTGATGAAGCCACTTGAGTGAGTTCAGGGCCTGATCCAGGACGGACTCCAGTGGAGAGAGGTGAAAAAATTTTCCAGTGATCTGAAGTTGTTGTATATTACTACTTAACTAAACTGCTAATGATGCTTTGCGTTACCAATAACCAGACTGAAATTTACGGCCGTTGTGTAAATCGAAAAAAGTGCATCATTTTTAGTAATAACATTTTTAATTTGAAAATAAACAGCCTTTCTTTAATATCTGAATACAAAGTGCTGAATATAAACTTCAGAAATTTATCATAATTAAATTAAAGAACAACAGCGATCGAAAGATTGTCTTACATGTTAATGCGGCGCATTAATTTCTCACTATGGCGCACCTCTCAGTTACAGGGTCCGTCTTAACACTAACATTTCTGTGAATCTAAAGCAAAGCTAAGCCTGTCAGTCGATCAATATTCGGCCTTATATACAGTGGGAGGACAAAAATATGAAAACGATAGAAACACAACACATTACCATGCCTGACAGGTGGTAGGACAGCAGCTGGCATTCAAAATAGATTCCAGATACCTTGGAATCTATAGACACGGGTGCTGTATGGTTTTCAAGGGAATCTTATACCAAATCTGCAAAATAGTTGCACGTTCGGGTAACAATGATGGAGGTGGATTACGATTACGCACCCTTCTCTCCAAAGCAGACCACGACGACTCAATATCAGTTACACCTGGTAACTATGGTAGTCAGGGGAGATGCTACGATTCCTGCTCGTGCTCACAAAACCAATCCTGTATATCAAACAGGGGTTCTGTCGTCTCAGTACATGGCATCACTATTTGGGGACAAACAAATGTACCATGGGACTGACCTGATCAATCGAAATGGTCACACACTCCTTGGCAGTTATGCGACTTTGCAAAGTAACTATGAGTCTCATGGAGTTCCACAATGTTGCTGCCTAAATCATCACTGAACACCTACCATGTTTCACTATTTGGACGTAAACTGAGCCAGAAGTTGGAAACAGTGTGAAACAAGACTCATCCAAGCGAATGACTTTCTTAAATTGCTGCACAGTTTGGTGTTGAGAGTTGACGGGTGCGACTTTCAGTTCTGTAGTGACTTTTGCAGCTACAACCAGTGGATTGTTACACTGTCCACAGCTCCTTTCTACTATCCTCCATTTCTGTAATTCTCTTTGACTATTTTTCTTTTTCAAATGGGAACATCACAAGATTTTATGAAAAAAGGATCATGTTGTGTCAGTTTCAGTGTACACATATAGTCTGTCACTCTACCTGACTTCTCACTAAAGATTTCACAGTAATTCCACAAATCTTTATCTAAATCATCTCTTTTTTGTGATACTCAAATTAACTGCTGTGTTTATTTTATCTGGAACTAAATGTGAAAAGCTGTCATAAAACAAATGGTTGTTGTAAAACTCATCATCCTGCTCAATGTAATTTCTATCATCAAAAACTTCAACACCACTTAATTGATTCATAATTTTCCCAGTCAAAACTGAAACTGGCTTTAACTATCCAGTCCATCACTAACAAAATGTGTTCATTCAGACCAGCTACCACTAGACGACCTTGTTCAAAAGTAAAATTATCAACTGAATGAAATTAAAGCTTGTCTACTAATCAGTTTACTAAATTTTCCTGTGGCTCCTTTAATTCTAATATTGGTGATAGGAAATCCTGTATAACATTCAGTGTTGTTCCGTCTATCCCTGAACTTAACAGAAATAAAAACACGAACAGGACTACCAGTATCTACTAAACAAATTCTTTTCCAACTAACAATAGAAGTCTCAATGTATGGGCTACCAGGTATCTTATGTTTATCAATATTTTCATCTTCTGCTAGTAAATCATCTTCAGTCTCCTTAAAATTTAAATCAGTGTTCAACTGTAGTTCACTAGCTGCTGTAGGTTGTATCACTCTCAGTGACAACTTACAACTTAAGTGTGTATCTTCTAAAACTGACAAATCGCTGTCAAATGTGTATGTGTGTTGACTAAGCGAAAGAATCTGACTACCTGTATCCAAAGTATTAGAAGATGTTTGTGTGTCTTTAACATTAGTATCAAAACAGTATTACAATTAACTTCAGCATAATTTGATCTGTTCAAAACGTCAAGCGTGTTGTCACTGGTCTGCCTAATTTTCTCATCTTTATTACCGCAGCTGTGTAAGGTCTCACTGACATTAATGGGGATTAGTTGACTCTCAGGCACCTTCTCTACTAACATCAAAGTATCATCATCAAGTTCTATAATCTTTCAACTTACTTCATCATCCAACATTTCTACAAAAATCATACCATCTAATTCATCACAGAGGAATGGATCAGCAACAACATAAGTAGTATTATCACATCTACTAAAATCATCATCAAAATAATCAATATTATTACTAGCATCAATATGAACATCTGATTCTACTTCGAAACTCTTTACAGCTAAATCATCATCAATATCACTTGTGTTTGTGCCTGCAGACATACAGGCAGAATCAGTTACCAAGTTATCATTCTCCTTAGGTACAAGATTATCAGCCTCTGCCACATCTACCTCCGATGAGACTGACACTACATCACCACACAACAAACTGGCTAAACCATATTTATCAAAATCATTACATACAACATCATTACTAAAGACACGCTGATCATCAAGAAGACTAGTCAGTTCAAACTGGTTTCCTACTATTCTGTCATCTTTGCTCATCTCTTGTAGCGTGCAGTCCCAAAATTCATTCCCTGAATTGACTGTGTTTACCCAGTAATCACTACTGTGTCTGCTGCAGTATCTGTAATCTGAACTACATCTATGTCTTCTCCTCTTAGCCCAGTTTCTAGCAGTTCTTCTCACCTCAAACTGACAGGCATCCAGTGAGGTGGTTGTCTGTTTTCCTAACTGATATTACTATTCTTGCTTGATCTGTTGTCATTTCTCCTCTCCCTATTATTACTCTCGTTATTTTTGAGTTTATTACTAATATTGTCATTATTCCTATTGTGAGTGTAATGGTTATTACAACTGTTATTTCCTCTATTATTATTATTATTATTATTATTGTGCCTATTGTTTTTATGGTGTTGACATGACCCCCCCCCAATCCACACACACACACACACACACACACACACACACACACACGTTGAAATTGGTGCACTCTATGACTGTGGCTGTTATTTGACCTGTCATCTGTCATTATTTTTCCAGGAACAATCCAGTTTGTCAAAATATTTAAGAAATCCTTCTACCAAATCGTCTGGCCGACAGACCAGACCCCATTGGACACAGTAAGGCAAGCTCCATTTCAGTGTGTCAGTATGTATGAGCTAATCTAATGGCCTTTCAAGGTGCACTAATGTCCTAAGCTGTCTTCCACAAAATCCACACATCATCATATTTCTTTCACATCTCCTACCATTTAGAAATTGTATCTAAAGTCTGGCCTGTTTATTTTCTGACCAAAATTTGTTAAAAATAATCTTTCAAAAAAGGCAAAAGTCATTTCTGAGTTGACATGCTTTTTAGCCCAGTGGAAAGCTTCTCCATCCAGAAAACACTTCACTAATCTAATTTTAAGCGTTTCTGGCATAGAAGATGTGAAAGCTGTTCTTGTACTGGTATATAAAATCCATGGGATGCAATTTAAAATCTCGTGATAAAACACTCAGTGTAACACTATTACAATTATTTACAAACATGCTGCCGCTACCATAAGTGCTACTAAGCATATTTGTTTCCAAACCGCCTACACTGGAGTAGAGTGTTTGAAGATTTTGAGCAACTGTGTAAACTCTATTGTTAGTGGAAGCAGTTTGTCTGTAACAAGCACTGAATTTAATTTTTCCTGGGTATAATTACTACAGTATAGTTTTGAATTGTTTTGAAATCGGATTTTCACCTACTTGTCAATGACAATATTTTCGATCATTAACCAATTTTAATTCAAAATGTATGAATTTCTTCAGACAATCAAACTCTAACTCTACAACATGTACTAGTTCATTAGTAGCATCTAATTTTTTATTTGCTGCAACAGTAACCTACTTAATTCACTTTAGGCTATTATTTTATTTTTCGCACATTACATCTACTGTTTTAAATTTTTGGTCCATATTTTTACAAACATTTTTAAAATTATTATACATTTTTCTATTTTATTCTGATAATTTAATATCTAGTAGCTGAGAGAGCTGTTCAATTGGCTCCCATGGTGGCCGAGCGGTTCTAGGCCCTACAGTCTGGAACCGCGCAACCGCTACGGTCGCAGGTTCGAATCCTGCCTCGGGCATGGATGTGTGTGATGTCCTTATGTTAGTTAGGTTTAAGTAGTTCTAAGTTCTAGGGGACTGATGACCTCAGAAGTTAAGTCCCATAGTTCTCAGAGCCATTTGAACCAGCTGTTCAATTAAATTAACTGGCTATCCTATCTGTTGAAAACTTTGAAATAGTGATGATAAACTGCTGGATGTATATCCCTGATTCTGATCTGGAAAATTTAACGTTGGAGGCGATGTGTGTAGCAGACATCCAGATACGGTCATCACGCATATTTGGTCTAACTTTCACACATATTGGCGAAACTCGTTATCAAAAAAAAATCACGTGAAAACTCTTTCACTAATAAATTCCTTCAGAAATGTCACACGCAGTATTCTCTAACTAAGGTATGGACAGTGAAATCACTTCTTACTATCAAATTCTTTAATCACTGAAACCAGAGAAAGAAAAGACAATCAATAAATGTACTCACATGAAAAAAATTTCTTTTTGCCAGCTGGGTCTGTCCATATCCAAAGTGAAGCACAGCACTTTTTGCAACCAATTATTGTACCCGAAACTTAAGATGAATTAACACGTTTACACACTTATACACATCTGATCTCCTCCACCACATATCAAAATGGAACTGCTGACAATGAAGAAGTCAGTGTGGTTTTGGATGTGTGTAATACGGATTGCTAATAAATGAAATATTTGCAGTCTTATAAAAGTTGAAAATTTATGCCAAACGTTATACCAAGTTTCACAGCCACAATGACAAAGTGGACCACAAGAATTTAAAGAATGGGCCTCCACCAGCTGAGATGCAACTGTCTCAACAAATTGACTGAACTGAAAAATGCAGAACTGTTCATTAATTTAGAGATGAAATATTGTCACCAAGATGTTTGAGACATTTACATAACTTGTTGATCTTCATTCTTGAGATGTAGCTTCGCTGCAAATACTCTTGAGTTCTTGAGCTGTGTTGCTGTGCATGCAAAACTAATCATCTAATTTACAAAATAAATTCCAGGTACAGATTTTCCACAAAATTGCTTTAGTCACACGCTAGATATTTGGCAGAGAAAAATTTGTAAGCAAAGTTCTACATGCTGTGCCACTGATCATTGGTAACAAACTGACTCTCTGCTGTATGAAAACTGGTAGTATTTATATGATTTGCAAAATCATTTTCAATCAGAATTTACAAATTTTAAGAAACAGCAATTAAAAGTCTGTAACAAAATTAACTCACATACATAGAAAAATAACGAAAATAATGCTTTAAAATTTTATGTGGTCATGAATATAATTTCATTAAGAATTCCGAAGTAATTTGCAAATTTCCATAAAACAATAGTACATATTACTTACCATGTGTATGAATTCCAAGTAATGTGTTTATCAGAAATAGCTGGCCAATTTGCCAAGTATAAATTTGTAAACTGCAAGATACACTTTTTTATGTAGGTATATTCGGGTTTTGATAAATATCAAATAACAGACTCAGTGTAGTAATAATTTAAAACAAAATATTCCTAGTGTGCTGGCGAAAGCTGTCGCCAGCACTCCGATCGGCTAAGAGGCTGTGACAAGATCGACAGTAGGCACTATAGCAAGCGAGCCTATCAGGAGAGAGGGCAACAACAGACTCGTTAACAACCCGCCACCAACGCCCTCTCGACCGCCAGTATTTAGATCGCCGCCGCAGACCGGAGATCCCAGTCAGTTATACAGTGAGTCATCGAGTCGAGTCATCATTCACAGCCCAGTCATTTGCAGCCGCAGGTGTAAGTAGAGTCTCAGTCTCAGGCAGCACATAGCGACCAGAGTTGTGTGTACAGCATGACTTCTACTTCACCAGCAGTGAGGCTAACATGGACTATTACAAAAGCGCATGTACCACAACAACTAGCAAGATATGTAATCTCTTACTCTTATGAATAAAGAACCCTGTCGATACCTGCGTGCTGTTATTTTATACAACGTGGATAACATCCACCAAACATCCTTTCCTTGCTTCCCATGGTACAAGCCTCCAGTGACAACGAAATGACAGAACTGGTGATGAGTATAATTCAGTACAGATTTTGCTTGCTTCTCTTGTGTTTTAGCTTGCTTCTATTTGATAATGTGATTTTGTGTTCTTGTATGTATTTCAGGAGTGGGTCCGCAGACCCAATCAAATTTCTCTTTTCAGAGGCTTTGCTTGCTTTTTGCTATAACATATTTGTGTAAACCATGGCTACCCCCCCCCCTCATGAACCATGGACCTTGCCATTGGTGGGCAGGCTTGCGTGCCTCAGCGATACAGATAGCCGTACCGTAGGTGCAACCACAACGGAGGGGTATCTGTTGAGAGGCCAAACAAAAGTGTGGTTCCTGAAGAGGGCCAGCAGCCTTTTCAGTAGTTGCAAGGGCAACAGTCTGGATGATTGACTGATCTGGCCTTGTAACAATAACCAAAACGGCCTTGCTGTGCTGATACTGCGAACGGCTGAAAGCAAGGGGAAACTACAGCCGTAATTTTTCCCGAGGGCATGCAGCTTTACTGTATGATTAAATGATGATGGCGTCCTCTTGGGTAAAATATTCCAGAGGTAAAATAGTCCCCCATTCGGATCTCCGGGCGGGGACTACTCAAGAGGACGTCGTTATCAGGAGAAAGAAAACTGGCGTTCTACGGATCGGAGCGTGGAATGTCAGATCCCTTAATCGGGCAGGTAGGTTAGAAAATTTAAAAAGTGAAATGGATAGGTTAAAGTTAGATATAGTGGGAATTAGTGAAGTTCGGTGGCAGGAGGAACAAGACTTCTGGTCAGGTGACTACAGGATTATAAACACAAAATCAAATAGGGGTAATGCAGGAGTAGGTTTAATAATGAATAGGAATGCGGGTAAGCTACTACAAACAGCATAGTGAACGCATTATTGGGGCCAAGATAGATACGAAGCCCACACCTACTACAGTAGTACAAGTTTATATGCCAACTAGCTTTGCAGATGATGAAGGAATTGAAGAAATGTATGATGAAATAAAAGAAATTATTCAGATAGTGAAGGGAGACGAAAATTTAATAGTCATGGGTGACTGGAATTCGAGTGTAGGAAAAGGGAGAGAAGGAAACATAGTAGGTGAATATGGATTGGGGCTAAGAAATGAAAGAGGAAGCCGCCTGGTAGAATTTTGCACAGAGCACAACATCATCATAGCTAACACTTGGTTTAAGAATCATGAAAGAAGGTTGTATACATGGAAGAACCCTGGAGATACTAAAAGGTATCAGATAGATTATATAATGGTAAGACAGAGATTTAGGAACCAGGTTTTAAATTGTAAGACATTTCCAGGGGCAGATGTGGATTCTGACCACAATCTATTGGTTATGACCTGTAGATTAAAACTGAAGAAACTGCAAAAAGGTGGGAATTTAAGGAGATGGGACCTGGTTAAACTGACTAAACCAGAGGTTGTACAGAGTTTCAGGGAGAGCATAAGGGAACAATTGACAGGAATGGGGGAAGAAGAATGGGTAGCTTTGAGGGATGAAGTAGTGAAGGCAGCAGAGGATCAAGTACGTAAAAAGACGAGGGCTAGTAGAAATCCTTGGGTAACAGAAGAAATATTGAATTTAATTGATGAAAGGACAAAATATAAAAATGCAGTAAATGAAGCAGGCAAAAAGGAATACAAACGTCTCAAAAATGAGATCGACAGGAAGTGCAAAATGGCTAAGCAGGGATGGCTAGAGGACAAATGTAAGGATGAAGAGGCTTATCTCACTAGGGGTAAGATAGATACTGCCTACAGGAAAATTAAAGAGACCTTTGGAGATAAGAGAACGACTTGTATGAATATCAAGAGCTCAGATGGAAACCCAGTTCTAAGCAAAGAAGGGAAAGCAGAAAGGTGGAAGGAGTATATAGAGGGTCCATACAAGGGCGATGTACTTGAGGACAATATTATGGAAATGGAAGAGGATGTAGATGAAGATGAAATGGGAGATACTATACTGCGTGAAGAGTTTGACAGAGCACTGAAAGACCTGAGTCGAAACAAGGCCCCCGGAGTAGACAACATTCCATTGGAACTACTGACGGCCTTGGGAGAGCCATTCCTGACAAAACTCTACCATCTGATGAGCAAGATGTATGAAACAGGCGAAATACCCTCAGACTTCAAGAAGAATATAATAATCCCAATCCCAAAGAAAGCAGGTGTTGACAGATGTGAAAATTACCGAACTAACACGAATTCTTTACAGACGAATGGAAAAACTAGTAGAAGCCAACCTCGTGGAAGATCAGTTTGGATTCCGTAGAAACACTGGAACACGTGAGGCAATACTGACCTTACGACTTACCTTAGAAGAAAGATTAAGGAAAGGCAAACCTACGTTTCTAGCATTTGTAGACTTAGAGAAAGCTTTTGACAATGTTGACTGGAATACTCTCTTTCAAATTCTAAAGGTGGCAGGGGTAAAATACATGGAGCGAAAGGCTATTTACAATTTGTACAGAAACCAGATGGCAGTTATAAGAGTCGAGGGACATGAAAGGGAAGCAGTGGTTGGGAAGGGAGTAAGACAGGGTTGTAGCCTCTCCCCGATGTTGTTCAATCTGTATATTGAGCAAGCAGTAAAGGAAACAAAAGAAAATTCGGAGTAGGTATTAAAATCCATGGAGAAGAAATAAAAACTTTGAGGTTCGCCGATGACATTGTAATTCTGTCAGAGACAGCAAAGAACTTGGAAGAGCAGTTGCATGGAATGGACAGTGTCTTGAAAGGAGGATATAAGATGAACATCAACAACAGCAAAACGAGGATAATGGAATGTAGTCGAATTAAGTCATGTGATGCTGAGGGAATTAGATTAGGAAATGAGACACTTAAAGTAGTAAAGGAGTTTTGCTACTTGGGGAGCAAAATAACTGATTATGGTAGAGAGGATATAAAATGTAGACTGGCAATGGCAAGGAAAGCGTTTCTGAAGAAGAGAACTTCGTTAACATCGAGTATAGATTTAAGTGTCAGGAAGTCATTTCTGAAAGTATTTGTATGGAGTGTAGCCATGTATGGAAGTGAAACATGGACGATAAATAGTTTGGACAAGAAGAGAATAGAAGCTTTCGAAATGTGGTGCTACAGAAGAATGCTGTAGATTAGATGGGTAGATCACATAACTAATGAGGAAGTATTGAATAGGATTGGGGAGAAGAGACGTTTGTGGCACAACTTGACCAGAAGACGGGATCGGTTGGTAGGACATGTTCTGAGGCATCAAGGGATCACCAATTTAGTATTGGAGGGCAGCGTGGAGGCTAAAAATCGTAGAGGGAGACCAAGAGATGAATGCACTAAGCAGATTCAGAAGGATGTAGGTTGCAGTAGGTACTGGGAGATGAAGAAGCTTGTACAGGATAGAGTAGCATGGAGAGCTGCATCAAACCAGTCTCAGGACTGAAGACCACAACAACAACAACAATGGCTACCCCACCCCCTCCACCCTCTGCCCCCACGCCACAGCTGCAGATGGCCAATATGATAGATCTATCACAAGCTTTTCAGTTTCAGAACTAACAAATTGCTATCTTGCTGACAACTGCTCACTTCACAAGCTGCATCGCCCAACCGACCAGCCCAACAAGTGCCGCCGACCAGCATACCAACATTCCGGCAATTTAATGACGCAGAAGAGGAATGGCGTGAATGCCTGACACAATTCCAAGCATATTGTGAAGTTCATAGAGTTCGAGGTACTGTAAAGCTACAATACTTTCATTCGATCACGGGGTCCCCAGTGTTCAGGTTTATACAAAAATTATTCCCAGCTGCGTCCCCTGCTCTCAGCTATGACCAAGTAATTCAAGTAACTGCAGCCAGATATCAGTTTTTTCGCTTGCAGGAAAAGCCGGAACAGATGTACCATCATTGATGTGCAGAATTAACTGGCATGACTAGGAAGTGTTAATTTAATTGTAGTTGTGGCAACTTCTACAGTGATTTAATGATTAGGTATGCAATAACATTCTGTGTCCCAGATAGTAGAATCGGGAACAGATCTGAAGCACTCTGATCCCTCACTTCCAGAAAAGTTGCAAATCTTATAGCAATATGATTTGCGTGCCATGACGGCCGATAAGTTTGATCAGGACCCGACTTGTTGGATCGAGTCGCTCCTTGTTTGTGACCGCCCCAGCAGCCACAACAACTAGAGCATATACCGCTGACAGCCACATAGACAGGTAAGCAGATCTGTGAACTTAGTGAAGTCTTGCTCTAAATGTTTTGCTCGCCATAAAAGACAGGGTTGCCCATCACGTAATGCAGCGTGTTGCACGTGAGGGAAAAAAGGCCACGTCCCAGCAGTTTGACTGCAACGGTACGAAAACGCCAATTTTGCCCACTCTCAGAAGAAAAGAGGCTCATGCACCCGCAGTGAACGTTGTGTTTTCCAAACCTAAAACAAGTTCTGACAAAAGTAAGATTAAACTTGTGCCTCCTTCTCGCCCTAGTTCTGCGCAATGACGTTCTAACAAACTATTTGTCTCACTACCAATTGCTGGGCATCATGTGAACTTTCAGTTAGACACAGGCACTGCAGTAACTTTGCTTAATGATGCCACGTATGAACCGTTAGACTAAATCCAGCAAGCACCTCATTGCTTACAACGGACAGGAAATTCCAGTGTGTGGACAGTGTAGTTTGCATGCCACTTACAAATCTCACACTAGGACAGCGAATTTCACTGTGTTGAAATCGAGAGACACTGGGAACATTCTCGGTTTAGCTGCCTTTGATTTGTTTGGACTTATCATCCATGAGAATGTACTTTCCATATCAGCATTTGCACCAAAAGAACAGTGTCGCTAGCTTGCTTAAAGAATTTCCTAAACTACTTTCATAAGGAATGGGAAAAGCTAATAACTTTGTAGTGCATGTCACATTGAAAGCCTAAGTTGTTCCGGGACCCACCCTGTCCCAAATGCTTTAAGAGACAAAGTGGCAACTCAATTGAAAGACTTGCAAGATAGTGGGCTAATTGCTCCCATTCAAGCTAATCAATGGGCAAGTCCTCTCATTTTGTTGCCTAAGCCTTCTGGTCGCATTCGCATTTGTGTTCAAAAATGTTCAAATGTGTGTGAATTCTTTAGAGATGAAACTGCTCAGATCATCGGTCCCTAGACATACACACTACTTAAACTAACTTAAACTGACTCGAACCTCCGGCGGGAGGGGCCGTGCAATCCGTGACATGGCGCCTTTAAACGTGCGTCCAATCTGCCCGGCCATTTGTGTTAACTTCAAGTCTAGTTGTTGACACTTATCCGTTACCTCACCCTGAGAAACCCATGGACAGACTTGGTGCAGAACGCTACTTTTCTAAAATAGGTTTGTGTGATGCCTACTTGCGAATTCCATTGGATGAAGAATCATAGAAAGTGTTTGTTGTAAATACACACTTTGGACTGTTCAAGTATTTGCGTTTGCTTTTCAGCAGCGCTTCCACACCCACCATTTTTCAAGCTTACTTGGAACAGCTGACTGCAAAAGTGCGATTTATTTCAAACTATCTTGATGATATTGTCGTCTCAGGTCATACGCCAGAGGGACACATTGCCAATTTGCATACTCTTTTTCGAGTGTTGTCAGAAGCAGGACTCAAGTGTCGTCCCGAAAAGTGTGCCTTTTTTCAAACTAAGCTATAGCACTTAGGTCATGTGATAAACAGTTTGGGTGTGCAGCGCCTCCAATCTCATTTGCTTGCAATCCATGACCTGCCTGTTCCTCGCAATGTGTCTGAACTGCAGTCAGTACTTGGCAAGATGAAATACTACATTCGGTTCATACCGAATGCCGCTCAGATCGCGGCTCCATTGTATCGCTTGTGTCACAAAAATGTACCTTTTGTGTGGACAGAAGAGTGTCAAGACGCATTTCGGAAACTCAAAAATTCTTTGCTTGATGGCAGATATTTAGTGCATTTTGACCCTGACAAGCCGTCAGTTTTGCAAGTCAGTGCTTATTCCTACAGAATCTCACAGAATTGGTGCACAAGACAGACCTATTGCTTTTGGCTCAAAGTTGTTAATTCGAACTCAGTGCAATTATTCTCAAATTGAAAAATGGTATGACAAAATTCCATCACTATTTGTATGGTGGCAGGTTTTATTTAGTGACAGATCACAAGCCTTTGCAGTCCTTGTTTCATCCTTCAAATCTGGTTCCTACTCGCAGTAATTAAAAATTGCAACGATGGGCTTTGTTGGTTTCACAGTATCGGTATGAAATTGTTTACAGACCTACGGCAAAGTTTGGCAATGCAGACGCTCTATCTCGCCTTCCGATCGGCCCAGACCCTGATTTTGATGCATCTGCCGCATCTTGTTGCCAAATCGATGCGCAGGGCTGTGAATTGCTGGAATCTTTTCCCTTGCCCTACAGAAAATTTGCACAGGCCATGGAAGTAGACCCATATCTCAAGATTTTGTTGCATTACGTTCGCATGTCTTGGTCTCGCTCATTGAACAGTAAACCAGAACTTAGTTTTGCGCTGACGCTTTGCTCATCAGCATAACCTTTTGATACAACAAGATGTGTCCGCAGCTCGTGGTCTTGCGGTAGCATTCTCGCTTCCCGCGCACGGGGTCCCGGGTTCGATTCCCGGCGGGGATTTTCTCTGCTTCGTGATGACTGAGTCTTGTGTGTCTTTCACCATCATTTCATCATCATTGACTCGCAAGTTGCCGAAGTGGCGTCAACTAAAAAGGACTTGCAATACGGCGGCCAAACTTCCCGACCAACAATGCTATACGATCATTTCATTTCATTTCACAAGAAGATGTGACTCTAGTTAAAAATGACAGTGGACAATCGTGTGTGCTTACTTCAAAAGTGTTGCAAAAGGATGTGTTGCCGTTGCTCCACCAAGGACATTGGGGAATTGTTCGCACTAAACAGTTAGCGTGCCGGCACTATACTTGGCAGGGCATAGACGCCCACATTGGACAGATTAGGTCACAGTGTCGCGCATGCGCGGAGAACCAACGCGCTCCGCCACAGACATTCTCAACTTGCCCTAAGACTCGATCCCCATGGCAACGAGTGCACATTGACTTTGCAGGACCATTTTAGAACACTCGTTGGCTCATAGTGATAGACTCTTTTAGCAAGTTCCCATTTGTGTTGCCTGTGGCTTCTACCATATCACACAGCACTATTCAAGCTTTGTCTTCCATATTTTGCATACAAGATTTGCCAGAAATACTTGTGTCGGACAAGGGACCAGTTTACTTCAGGTGATTTTGAACAGTTTTGTGAACGAAATGGCATTCGTCATCTAACAAGTGCTCCGTTTTACCCACAGTCCAACGGAGAAGCAGAATGCTTCGTACACACGTTCAGACAACAGATGTCCAAGCTTTGCACCACCCACACACGGGAACAAGCGCTGCTACTCTTACTCGCCTCCCACTCTCCAGATGGACCATCATCGGCGGAACTTCTGCATGGCCGCCACCATCGGACCCTGCTCCACTTGCTACACCCACTGCAGCATCCAGTGCCGCCAATGGTTAGCAAATTTCGCTTTCCGACTCATGATCTTGTTGTTTTCAGAGTTAATGGCAACTGTGGGCGCTGGGAAAGAGGCGTGATCCAGGAACACATTGGCTCTTTTGTGTACTTTGTTGCAGGTCCCGATGGTTTGCAGTGCCGCCACCAGAACCAAATTCGCGCACAGCATTTGCCCCGTGATTTTGCTGCTTTTCTTCTCCCAGGTTCACGGTCTCATGATACTGCACGGCCTTCGCCGCCGCCCGATGGTGCCACCAGGGCACCCCAGGAGGAGCAGTCCCCGTTCGCCGACCCTATGGATCAGGACCCATCAATGCCGTCTCCATCGCCACCGTCACCCCAGGACATGCCCTCAGACCTGGACATTTGCGATGGCAGCAGTTTTTCGGAGGATGCTCCTTTTGCCAGATGGTGGGGTATAGTCGAGAGAATGCCATCCTCCACAGCTACGGCTCCAGGCTCATCTCTACATCTAGAGTCCTGCCTCTCTCCCTGTTGTCGTTCACAGCAGCCTCACTACATGACAATGGTACAGCATTTCGGGGGGGGGGGGGGGGGGGGAGGAATTTGCTAGCGTAGGCTGTTACCAGCACTCCAGTTGGCAAAGAGGCTGTGACAAGATGGATAGTAGGCAGCGGAGCAAATGAGACTATCAGGAGAGAGGGCAATGACAGACTCACAAACAATCACCGCCAATGCCCTCTCGATCACCGTGTACGGCAGGATTTGTACTTCACAAGCAGTGAGGCTAACTTGGACTATTACAGATGAGCCAGTACCACAACAACTAGGTTAAAGGCAAGTAGTTTAATAGTCTTATGAATAAAGAACTCTGTTAATACATGCGTGCTGTTGTGTTATAGAATGAGGATACCGGCCACCAAACAGCATCCTCTCCTTGCTTCCTATGGTATAAACCTACAGTGGCAAGGAGATGGGAGAAACCTAGCATATTCACAAACTTGTTACTGTCCACAGACTAAAACAGCAAACTCAGATTTTACATAAGTTGCGTTAAAGAGGGTATTTACTGACATAGGTGCGCTGTAGCATTGTACATTAAACAACTAATTGATCATAAAATAAAAGCAATCTCTTCAGAGGGTGACAAAGGATGCGCAAGGGGCTGTTTTATTGGATTGTGTAGATCACCTAAGAGTATCATTAATGTATTTTTAGGAAAATTTGGCGTTCTGATAGACATATTTAGAGAAACTGGATTCATACATTATGACATCGTAATAGGTGGAGATCTTAATGCAGATTTTGGTATGACAACACATAAATGTAGTGTCACTGAATTGAACACTCTATTAAGTCAGTGCAATTTACACTCCATTAATAACAGGCCCATTAGAAATCAAATATGTATTGACAATATTTTTGTCGGTTTTAAAACCACAGAAAAATTGTATGATGTGATAGTGTTTCAATTTTCAGACTATAATTCTGTAACACAAATAGGTTCCCTCTTGATAAGAGTAATGTAACTTGACCTGTCATAAAAGTTGTGATCATCAAGCTTGTCACTGACAATAAAATTGTCAGGTTTTGTAAGTCCCTTGATGACAGAGACTGGTTTGATTCATGTTATGACACACAATCTATTTTACATAATGATATGTCAGCAAAAATAATATCTGCTACACTGTTAAAGCATTTTAGATACAATGCAGGCAGTGTTCCCATAAAGACATAGAGAATAATTGATGAAGGGTTCACAACCAAAATTCGATGCAGACAAGATCCCTGGTATGCCAAGCGAATCACAAATTGTAAAAACCAAATTATGCTGTTGTTCAGTATATACAATACTCTGAAGACTTACCATGCCAGACTAACCTATGTTAAATGTAAGAATGAGCATAAAAAAGCCACTGTGGAAGCCAAAAAACTATGCAGTCTTAGTAGTAATGGGAACTATAACAATAAGTGGCAAGCTGCATGGAAAATTATTGTGGGAGTTTCATAATGGTGAGTATGTGGAAAAATGTGCGGCTACTGTTGCTATGAATTGAACCAATTTATTCACATGAATCAGTTCACAATAAGATACACTCACTTTAATACACAATGACATGGCAAGACAATAACAAGAGAGAAGAACAAATACATTATAATATTCAAATACATAAATTCATATAATTCTTCATATCGATTTTGTATGTCTGTATCTGCACCTCCAGTGCAGAGTACAGAGAACATGAAGTGGAATCCAAAATTCTTACTGGTGCTGCCAACTGGAAAGTAGGAGTAGTAGATCTTTGCACCACTAGGTGGCGAGAGATGCATATCTGATGAGTCAGTGTGCGGAGAGGCATTCAGCTGGGAGGATGTGTTGCGTGTCCAGAGTGATTTCCGTAATACTCTGTGTTAGGTGTGTGGCGATTTTATGATGGATCTGCGAACAGAACAGCGCATGTTGAAGTGTGCATGGAGCTTCGTCAGACCGCATCTGATGATCCAACCTTCTTGTCATGGGTTATCATTGGTGACGAGAGCTGGATTTACAGTTATGACCCAGAGACAAGACAACAGTCGTCCCAGTGGGAAGAGCCTGGGCTGTCCAAGACCCAAAAAAGCGAGACAGATGAAGAGTAAAGTGAAGAGCATGATCATCATTTTCTTTGATACCAAGGAATTGTGCACAAGGAATTCGTCTCACCCAAGCAAACAGTGACATTTTGCGACAGCTCCGTGAAAACGTACGGCGACGCCGGCCCGAACTTTGGCATCAAGGGAACTGCCTGCTGCATCACGACGATGCGCCCTGTCAGACTTCCTTGCTCACCAGGAGCTTTTTGGCAAAAAAAAAAAAACAACATGGCGGTTGTACCCCACCCACCGTACTCGCTCGATTTGGCACCTTTCGACTTTGCACTATTCCCAAAACTGAAACTCAAGTTGAAAGGCCGTTGGTTCGACACTCTAGAGAGGATTCAAGAAGCATTTATGGTCGTGATGAACACCCTCAAAGAAAACGTTTGACCAGTGGCAGAAGCACTGGGACCGATGTTTACATGTGGATGGGAACTACTTTGAGGGTGATAGTGACCATTAGTCTAAAAGTATGGTTTTCAACAGATGGCAGCACCAGTTCCGAAAATTTTGGATAGTACCTCACAGGATAGGAGGGGGATCCTTGTCCTGAATGTAATCTTTCAGAAAATCAGAAGGGTGCAGGGACCTGCTACAGTGAGAGTGGGGTGGATCACTATGAATGATACTTGGATATGGTAGTCAGAAGTCAAATTCCTCCCTGAGGGTAGGATGGTCTGACTGAAGAACCATGTCGTTTGTAGTGGAAACGGATGAAGGGTGCTCAGATAGCGATCGCAGGTTGTTTACCTCTTCCTGGTCACCCTCACCCAAGCTGGCTGGAGGCACTGGACAGAGATTGTTGACGGTTTACCATGCAGAAAGATAGAAAACGTTGGTTCTCCATTTTGAAGTACTTTATGGGGGCCAGAATAAGGTTGTTGGAGAACAGGACAGATGGTGTCATCTTAGAGCATCAGATGGGTGCCGTTATTTAAACTGGGTGTATATGCCCTGGGACAACTGGAAAAACGCGGGAGTCTTTTCATCTGGGAGAACCCCACGAACTTTATAGAATTCTGGGAATTTTTCATTGTTTTCGTTTTCAATTAATTTTTGTAATTTCGATTAGTAAGAACTGGTACTCTAACAAAGAATTTTACTGTAACTCCTCTACTGCAGAATAATACTGCAGTAATAAAACATAAACGAGAGAATAACACGAAAATAAAACTTTAATTGCAAAGAAAATGCGCCATTTACAATTTAAAAAAAAAAAAAAAAAACACAATACACACACAAGCGCCTGCCGACAGCAAAATGTGTCGAAGTCTAAGGACGAAGACTATGCAATACAACAAACTGCTTTTCATGAGTGTGACGTCGATACTGTATAAATTTCCAACAGGTCGCGGAAAAATGTTACGAATGTGGTTTGAGAAGCGTTACTTTCTTTCTATGCAAAACGAATTATGTGTGAGAAATTGCGATGAATTTTTGAAATCATGGAGCGATTGACTTTCATTCAAAACTTGACACTTAGAGGACCAGCCATTTCGAAAAATTATGCGCCCAGGAGACCGCCAATTATGCCATTATTTAAAATTTTATTGGCACATTTGAGTTTGATGTATCTTAAAGGATAGCACGCTCTAAAAAAAGAAGACCAAGCTACATGTTTCGTTTTTCATATTTATTTTAGCTCTTTCATAGATAACAAATTATTCAATAAAGTTGGCAAAAAGTAAAATCATCCTTCAAAAAAAAAAAAAAAGGAAAAGGTGACTTCTTGAGCAATTCCACATGCAAATGGCTTTTCTATTGAAATATCAAAGTGCTTGACGGGACATGTGTTCAGCCAGGTGACATACGAAATGTTCGATGTACAGCAGTGAAATTTATGATCGAGCTTGTCGGAAATATTCAGCTGCTGCAATTTAAGCTGTGCTCTGGCTCCTGCCTAACCATACCCTTGGAAAAAAACAATAAAAAAATTTTTGACAACAAGTGTTAAATGTCAAAGCTTAGCTTTTCTTGTAGCTATACTGCATATATATTAATTTAAACCGAAGACTTTTCCTATTTGCGTGCTCACACTGCTGAACAGCGATGTTGCTGTTGGCTGACTACATCACGTGTCCTATGCTCTGAATATCTGCTGTCATTGGCTGGAAAGATCGTGTGACATGGGATGTGACTGGCTCACAAAAGTGCATTGTGCTGGGCAGTCCTAATTTCAGGGCTGTAGAATCTATCATGCTGTGCTTAGCGTAATTCATATTGTCACGTAGAAGAAGGTGTAATTAGATGAATGACGAACACTAACTTCACTTAACGAAGCTTTATTCAGCACCTGCACATACAAGACAACTGCCTCCGGCCGGAACACACATGGTATATATACAGTCACAGAACATTTCTTTAATAGGTCGCGGTAAAATGTTTCGAATGTGTTTTGAGAAGCGTTATACAAAGGCCTCTGTGATGCTCAGCTGTTCTTTAATCAACGGCTCAGCGTTTGCTACTCACATGTGTGTTAGAAGGATCTGCGGTTCTCGGCGACACAAATCACTGAATCCGTTCTTAAACAAGACGACAGAAGCTGGGATAACTAAGTTATTCTTCAGTGGTATGCTTCTCTTACAGTCCACTACAAGATCCATGGGTTGATGCGTGGCATGACACATGACAGTTACCTTTCTAGCTCTGACTGCAGGATTGATCATTTCACCATGCACACAGTCTCCACACACTCGGATGCGCATCTTCCTGTCCACAGTATCTCATCTCGTCTAGCCCGAGAAGCTTTCAAAAAGTCCCATCCGAGAATGACATCATGACTACACTCTTGTAAGATGATGAATTCTAAGGGCTGTGTATGGCCACTTATACCCACACGAATGACACATCTTTCTGTAGGTTTTACATATTTCCCATTAGCCACCTTCAGTAGAGATGGTTTTCTGTTGACGAATACTGTTTTCCGCAACTGGCGTCAGTACTTCTCTAAAATGACTGAATATGACGCTCAAGAGTCCACAAGAGCTTGTGCTGGTCGGCCATCCACGAGAATATCGACGTAGTTTCCTATCATTTTTGTGGTGATCGACGGTGGAGGATTTTTCTCTTCGGCGGTCTCACCCCCAAGGAAGGTCGCACCCTTTAGTTTTCCAGGTTGCGGCGGTTAGATGATCGGCTGGAGCTTCTAAACGGCGATGGAGACCTCGATTGACGTGTTGGGGAGGGTCCTCTACAGCGGCTAGCATGTGGCGATGGTGATCTACGTCGTCCTGCACCCACATCTTCTTGTTCATCTTCGTCGTCCCGGAGCTGGCGTCGGCTAAGACCGGTCTGCTGTCTTCTGGCACGGGCGTCACCAAGTATCCGCCGCCTTTTTCGACAATAGCGCACCACATATCCCGGTCGTCCGCAGTGGAACCATAGTGGTTGGTTATCCTGGGTCCTCCAGACGTCAGTCTTCCTTGGTGCCCAAACAGGTTCCCCATGCGGCATTGTAGGAATGTAACTTCGGCTGGGTCTCGACTTTTTCGCCATTTTAAAGGGAAATGAGGGACGAGAGATTGGGTTCAATGTCTGTTCCACTTCCTCCCTTATGACCTCTTGAAGCGTCTTGGGTTTTTGCTCACTATGCAATCCAAGTGTCTTCTGAACTTCTTCTCTCACTATCTGACGAAGAACACTTGTGAAATCAGTTCCTTCGTCCATCACAGACGTCGGTACGACGTTTGGAAGCCGTTCGAACTTCTTGCTTCTAATAATTTTCTGATGCATTGTCTTGATATACTGGCACCATTTTATGAAGTCGTCTGCTGTCGAAACCTCCTTCAGGAGTAGGGGTTGATACATGTCCTCAGCAACACCCTTCAAGAGATGTGCAATCTTATCTTCCTCCTTCATTCTAGGATCCACTATTTTATACAGCTCCAAGACATCTTGAATGTAGGATGCTGTAGTTTCTCCTGGACGCTGTGCCCTGCACTTTAATTTATCTTCAGCATTGTACTTCTGTCGTTGACTGTCGCCGAAATACTTGCGCAATTCCACCTGGAATACTTCCCAGCTTGTGAACTTCTCTTTGTTGTTCTCATACCATTGCTTGGCAGTGCCCTCCAAGTAGAAAAATACGTTAGCCAAACACATGGTGTCATCCCATTTGTTAAATTTGGCTATACGCTCATATACCTTCAGCCACTTGTTTGGATAGTGGCCATTGTCACAAGAGAACCTGGAAGGATGTCTCATGTGGTGGCAAATGATTGCTGTCACTGTAATGCCCTCTTCTTCTTCTGTCTCCGATAGATTACGATCTGTTGAAACGGCGATTCTGTCGTGGCCTGATGGGAGCCACTGTGTCGTCGATAATGTGTGCTATCACTAGTTCTGTTACCCAGCGTCTCCACCAGAATAATGTCACGTAGAAGAAGGTGCAATTAGATGAATGACGAACACTAACTTCTCTTAACGAAGGTTTATTCAGCACTTCCACATACAAGAGCGCGGAGCGAACTGCCTCCGGCCAGAACACATACCTTATACATACAGTTACAGAATATTCCAGTACAATGATTCTTGACATTTGTGGATACTTCTAGAATGTACTCGAACCGAATATAGAAATTAAAATTTGTAGCCTATGTCCGTCCAAACATTTATTGGAGTACCACGTAAAAATTTGATTGAGATCGGCCTAGAACTTTTCGAGAAATTTGCTGGCAACGTTTCCTCTTGATATGTTATATACAGGGTGTTACAAAAAGGTACGGCCAAACTTTCAGGAAACATTCCTCACACACAAATAAAGAAAAGATGTTATGTGGACATGTGTCTGGAAACGCTTAATTTCCATGTTAGAGCTCATTTTAGTTTCGTCGGTATGTACTGTACTTCCTCGATTCACCGCCAGTTGGCCCAATTGAAGGAAGGTAATGTTGACTTCGGTACTTGTGTTGACATGCGACTCATTGCTCTACAGTACTAGCATCAAGCACATCAGTACGTAGCATCGACATGTTAGTGTTGATCACGAACGTGGTTTTGCAGTCAGTGCAATGTTTACAAATGCGGAGTTGGCAGATGCCCATTTGATGTATGGATTAGCACGGGGCAATAGCCGTGGCGTGGTACGTTTGTATCGAGATAGATTTCCAGAACGAAGGTGTCCCGACAAGAAGACGTTCGAAGCAATAGATCGGCGTCTTAGGGAGCGCGGAACATTCCAGCCTATGACTCGCGGCTGGGGAAGACCTAGAACGACGAGGACACCTGCAAAGGACGAGGCAATTCTTCGTACAGTTGACGATAGCCCTAATGTCAGCGTCAGAGAAGTTGCTGCTGTACAAGGTAACGTTGACCACGTCACTGTATGGAGAATGCTACGGGAGAACCAGTTGTTTCCGTTCCATATACAGCGTGCGCAGGCACTATCAGCAGCTGATTGGCCTCCATGGGTACACTTCTGCGAATGGTTCATCCAACAATGTGTCAATCCTCATTTCAGTGCAAATGTTCGCTTTACGGATGAGGCTTCATTCCAACGTGATCAAATAGTAAATTTTCACAATCAACATGTGTGTAGGCTGACGAGAATCTGCACGCAATTGTGCAATCACGTCATCAACACAGATTTTCTATGAACGTTTGGGCAGGCATTGTTGGTGATGTCTTGATTGGGCCCCATGTTCTTCCACCTACGCTCAATGGAGCACGTTATCATGATTTCATACGGGATACTCTACCTGTGCTGCTAGAACATGTGCCTTTACAAGTACGACACAACATGTGGTTCATGCACAATGGAGCTCCTGCGCATTTCAGTCGAAGTGTTCGTACGCTTCTCAACAACAGATTCGGTGACCGATGCATTGGTAGAAGCAGACGAATTCCATGGCCTCCACGCTCTTCTGGCCTCAACCCTCTTGGCTTTCATTTATGGGGGCATTTGAAAGTTCTTGTCTACGCAACCCCAGTACCAAATGTAGAGACTCTTTGTGCTCGTATTGTGGACGGCTGTCATACAATACGCCATTCTCCAGGGCTGCATCAGCGCATCAGGGGTTCCATGCGACGGAGGGTGGATGCATGTATCCTCGCTAACGGAAGACATTTTGAACATTTCCTGTAACAAAGTGTTTGAAGTCACGCTGGTACGTTCTGTTGCTGTGTGTTTCCATTCCATGATTAATGTGATTTGAAGAGAAGTAATAAAATGAGCTCTAACATGGAAAGTAAGCGTTTCTGGACACATGTCCACATAACATATTTTCTTTCTTTGTGTGTGAGGAATGTTTCCTGAAAGTCTGGCCGTACCTTTTTGTAACACCCTGTATACGTCTTTGTATACCATATATATTTAAAAACATGTTATGTATGTCCGCCTTAACGTTTATTAGGTTATCAAGATTTTTGGTAACATCGTTAGACATTAACTTGTCTTTGTATAGTGGTATAGATTTTAAATACATATCTGACTACAACTCATATTTAAAAAAAAAAGACTGCAGGCTATGTCCTCCCGAAGGTTTAAGAGACCATTGTATAATATTTGGAGTAAATCCATAAACCCGTCAAGAACTTGTCGAGAATTTGGCTAACAACTTTCCCAATTGCTACAGTAAGTATATATCTATATTGAAGCGCCAAAGAAACTTGTATAGGCATGTGTAGTCAAATACAGCGATATGTAAACAGGCAGAATACGACGCTGCGGTCGCACCGACAATGGACTGTTGATGAATGGAATGAGTCTCATTTCAAATTGTATTGTGCTGATGGACCTGTACAGATATGGAGATGACCTCATGAATCCATGGACCCTGCATGTCTTCAGTGAGCTGTTCTAGCTGGTGGAGGCTCTGTAATGGTGTGGGGCATGTGCAGCTGAAGTGATATGTGACCCATGATACTGTAGTAGGTGATACGTACGTAAGCACTGTGTCTGATCACCTGCATCCGTTCACGTTCATCGTGCATTTCGACGAACTTGGGTAATTCCAGCAGGACAATGAGACACCCCACACGTCCGAAATTGCTACAGAGTAGCTCCAGGAACACTCTTCTGAGTTTAAACATTTCCACTGGCCACCAAACTTCCCACACCAAACATTATTTAGCATATCTGGGATGCCTTGCAACGTGCTGTTCAGAAGAGGTCTCCACCACCTCATACTCTTACGGATTTATGGACAGCCCTGCGGGAGTCATGGTGTCAATTCCCTCCAGCAGTTCTTCAGATATTAATCGAGTCCATGCGATGTTGTGTTGCAGAACTTACGCGTGCTTGTGGGGGTCCTACATGATATTAGGCAGGTGTACTAGTTTCTTTGGACCTTCAGTGTATGTTCATCGTGTATTTAAATAATATTTATCACACGTCCGTCTGAACGTTTATTAGGGCATCATATAAAATATGAAGTAAAATTCTCAAGTACTTCCCGAGGATTTTTGGTAATAATGTTAAAAAACGACATGTCTTTATATAGCAGTATAGTTAAATTGGAATTTAGTATCATTATATGGTTTTCTGTGGGCACATGTCTATTTGTTGCTGCTTATGACCACATGTATGAGCTGCTCAATTTATATGCATTGTAAGTATATTTCTCGTATTCCACATTATTTTTGTTTGCATCTGTTTCTTATACTCATTGCATTTAATTGAGACTTCCAAAATTTCCATTGGAGTAAGAGGATGATTATGGCACATTGATTTCTGCTAAAAATGCGTTGTATATAGTAAATGTTAACAGAATGTGAACACATTTGCTTAACTACTGTAGCATTTGCGCATTTGTGGGGAAGACTGCTCTAGTCACTAAAAATACAAAGCATACTCACCTACATCTTTGTCCTTACTCTGGAAATGACTGTGATATGCATGGCACCCAGCGGCAAGAAGCAGTACTAATCAAAACAGAATTTCATACCATATTTATTCTGTGTCAAGACGTACTAATAAAGCTGAATAGTTACCAATTCTGTCAACAACTGCTAACATGGAGTTCTCCATTAAATGCGAGAAACTACAGAAATCGACACAAACAAAAAATAAAATTGAATATACATTTAAATCGAAGAGTTCACAGATGTATGGTAACACATGTACACAAGTCCACAGAAGACATATGACAAAACCAGTTTCAGTTTTGTACAAAACAAGAGCAAACATGGAATTATTTATTCTGGAGAATATTACAGAGTGCAGAAATCATGCTGAACACTCGCATCATATTTACTAATCATTATAAACAAGTCATTACAATCAGAAACACAATATGATGACTGTGAGGGATGGTGCAGTGGTTAACACACTGGACTCGCATTCGAGAGGATGATGGTTCAAACCCATATCTGCCCATCTCGATTTGTGCTCTTGTGATTTCTCTTAAACGCTTCAGGCAAATGTTGGGATGGTTCCTTTGAAAGGGAATGGCCAATTCCCTTCCCCAGTCTGGGGGACTGTTGACCTTACTGTTTGGTTCCCTCCCCCAAATCAACCAACCAATGATCCAATGAAATTAGTTTCTTTTTACTACGCAACAAAAACCAATATGGAAGATTTTAAATCATCCAGTACTAAAGGAGATGATGAAGGACTGATTAGGTTCTCTAGGATTGATATAGTTGCAGTATTCGTTATTGGAAGTCCCTATATGAATATCATCCTCGTGATGCCTAGTTGTGTATATTAGTAGTACCTTTGATTGTTGTGGTGGAACCAGCAATCTTTATAGTGTATGGATTCTTTGTTGTGCTATCTGTTAGACAAATTATTGTTTTGGGGGATTTTAGTGTAGATTTTCTGAAAGAGTCTGATAGAAAGCTTGACCCTGAAGTGTCGCTTGATTCTTTCAATATGATGTAATTATAGGTTTTTTACTCTGTTTTGACAGGGAACCAGCACACTGATACAATATTCAAAGTTTCTGAATGTATGAATTGATGAGAAATTGGAGTGGAAGAAACATGTTGATGATCTGCTGAAACGATTAGGTTCAGCTATTTATGATATTAGGATTATTGCAAATTTTGGTGATAAATATATCAGCAAATTTGTCTACTATTCCTGTTTTCATTCACTGCTTTCATATGGGATCATATTTTGGTGTAATTAATTACCAAGAGTTAAAGTATTCATTGCACAAAAGTGTGTAATCTGAATAATAGGTGGAGCCCACCCAAGATCACTTTAGAGACATTTATTTAAGGAACTCATGATATTCATAGTACCTTCAAAATACATATATTCACTTATGAATTTCATTATTAATAAACCCAGCCCAAAATAATAGCAAAGCACATACTGTAACACTAGAAGAAAGAATGATCTTCTCTAGTCTTTGTTAAATCTGACTTTGGCACAGAAAGGGATGAACTATGCTGCAAAAAAAATCTTTGGTCATTTGCCAAGTGGCATCAAAAGTCTGATAGGTAGCCAACCAGCATTTAAAAACGTATTAAAAGAATTTCTGAATGACAATTCCTTCTTCTCGATAGATGAATTAATAGCTATGAAGTAGTAATGATTAAAAAATGTAAAAAAGTGTATCATATAAAGAAAAGATATGTTAAACTGACACGTTCCACATCATTATGAAATATCGAATCCTTGATCTATAGAAAAAGTATTAATGTAATGTAATGTAATATGGCTGCGGAACTCTGATTTCTGAGTACAGAAGTTCAGTCTGCCTGCAGATTCCTGTTGTCTGTATTGCCTCCATGTTGTAGTTACATACAAAAGTTTCCATTGATGTGTATGTGATAATGAATTACTTACTTCCTTCTGGTTTTGAATCTTATGTCAACATGTGATTCAATAACCTGTAATGATCTTCTCTATTCTGGGTTAAATATGATTTTAGCATAGAAAGGTGTGAACAATGTTGGCACAAAAACCTTTGGTCATTTGCCAAATGGCATCAAAAGTCTGACAGGCAGCCTGACAGGAAGTGGAATCGAAAAGTATTTTCTTTTTCGTGTTGTAATAACATTTTGTGACAGCTATGTTGTAGTTTACATCTGATATTGTCTGCAACATTTCTGTTGGAGCATAACTGAGGAAGTTTTATTATTCGATCTGATTATTGTTGTTAATTCATGACTGGATTACACTACCAATAAGTTACCTATGATGTGCTTACTGTGTCACAAAGAACTTGTAGTCCACATCGTATCTGAACTCAACAATTGATGGAAAACTTTTTTCACCGCTATCGCAAACTATCGTGTCTTCAGTTTATTTAGAGGTTAGTTTTCATTAAGTTTGTTGAGCACTTGAGTGAAGAACACCATGTCGCTCTGGAGCTGCCTTCTACAGGGATGTGATGTATGTTTTCGTGGTGGACTTCTGAATGTACAGTATCGTGATCATGTAGTACCTATTGGACGAACAATGTAACACAATACAAGCAGTGCACTGCCTAAAAATGTAAATGTAGTGTGACTAGGGCTACACTGCTTCCTACAAAAGTGGAGCAGGCCACGACCAGCAACATGTGAGTTCCCTCTTCTAGAGTTGCAGCTTAAATCAGATAGGGCAAATAATGTCAGATTAGGAGGCTGGAAACAGCGCTCTTCTATCATGCAACATGATTTATAGAACAGCTTTCAGTCTTGGTAAATTGACAGTGTGAGCACACCATACGGCTTCTTCATGACAACTTAACAATTTTACTGGTGGGTCCAAAAGTGGAGAAAATCGGCTTAGTTGAACGATATTCATTTGTCCCAGAGCATTGCCGATCTTAACCTGCCCGTGGACGCGAAGTATTACCGTACATATTGTTGAGGATAGTTGTGCCACTGGTGCGACTATCAGCCGACGCTGCCTTCCCGTCGCCTCACTCACGGCTCCTCTCTCCTCGGCACTCCTACTGCGGTGGCAAGGAATGCCTCCTGTGATACCCGGCAGCCACTGGACGAACCATGAACTTATCGACTAGACAAGCCGTACAGTGTTTACTATACACTGTAGCATGAACGTATGTTTACACTTTTCTGGAACACTGCATGAGTTTTGTACTAGTCACAAATGCCGACGTCTTCCATGTACCTTTAACTAAACCAGATCGCGAATTCTTACTTTTCATTTACAAATTAATAAGTCTAGTGGACTATGAGATCACGGAGCGCAGCTCATCTCTCCTTTCGATCATTTCCTCAATTACATTTCAAGACAAAAAAAAGATACACCATGAAGGAATTATACAAATGAGATAGAAAATGGTAGTTGTGATGTACTTCTACGACAAAAAAATGTTTACAATTTCAAAATAAATTGATGATTTGTTCGAGAGAAAGAGCCTCACAAACTGAACAAGTCAATAACAAACTGGTCCACTCTGTTCCTTATTACAGCAGTTATTCGGCTTGGCATTGTTTGACAGAGTCGTTGGACATCCTCCTGAGAAATATCATGCCAAATTCTGTCCAACTAGCGCGTTAGATCGTCAAACTCCAGAGCTGGTTGGAGGGTCCTACCCATAATGCTCCAATCGTTATCGATTGGGCAGAGATCCGGCGACCTGGCTGGCCAAAATATGGTCTGGCATACAAAAACGAAGACAAGCAGTAGAAAGTATCGCCGTGTGTGGGCAGCAATATCTTGCTGAACCGTAAGCCTATGATGGCTTGCCATGGAAAGCAACAAAGCAGGGCATAAAGTATCGTCAATGTATCACTGTGCTGTAAGAGAGTCACAGATGACAACCAAAGTGGTCCTCCTTTGAAAGGAAATGACACCCCAGACTAACACTCTTGGTTGTCAAGCCATATTGCAGGTGACAGTCAGTTGGTGTCCCCTCTTTGTCTGGGTCATCTCCAGACACGTCTTCAGCCTAGAATCTCAGTGACTGGAGTAGATTTGTCTTCATGATGACACTCTCGAACTGAGCCCTAATGATCAGGGAAGCCTTCCCTGAGGATTCCCCGGACAACTGTGGGATACCAGTCAGACTGCAGCCTGCCATACGGCCCTACAACCGGGAGTGATGGACTGGGGCGCCATTTTTTTTTTTGCAGGACCCCTTTGGCTGTCATTCGCTGCATCCGTTTTGTTGCCATCCTGGACTTACATTTCAGCAATCTATCAGCCACCCATATAGGGTGAGAGTTTCTACTGCTCTTCTTCGTGCTTGCCAAATCCTAACGTGTCCAGCACGGTAGCCAGATCTTTCCCAGATTGAGAACGTTTGGAACATTTTTGACAAGGCCCTCCAACCAGCCAGGAACTCTAAAGATCTGGGGCGCCTTTTAAACAGAATTTAGCCCAGTATCGCTCAGGAAGACATCCAATAACTCTGCTTAATTTGGTAAGCTCTTTCTCTTGAATAAATCACCTGATTTTTCTGAAATAGTAATCATTTTTTTGTCCGTACATGTGCATCACACATATCGATTTCCGTCCCGTTTGGATTATTCACTCATCATGAGTCGTTTTTCTTTTTTTATTTAGAGTATATTTTTCTTATTTTAGTGTCATCATCCTATAAGACGAGCTGCAGTGCCAAAGCGTCTTCTCACTTCAAAACCTGTGAACAGTGGAGAGGGCTACATATTTATTTGCTTGATCTTCATTATTGTGTATAATATTATTTTCCAATTTGGGAAGAGTGGTCAGTGTAGGAAGCGTTTCAATGTTTCTATTTTCCTTTTTATAACAGATGATTTTGTTTTTGTGTGCGAGTTAAATCTGTTATATTACATTACCATGACAATACTTCACTTAGCTCTTATCTGATACACACAGTGACGTTAAAGTAAACAAGTGAAGTAATAACTGAAGAAAACGCATAGCACATACTTTCCGGTCATTCGTGTGTATACTATCAACACCGATAAGGTACTGACTCACAATGAGCTGCCCAACGCGCCCTCCCAGGTGCAGTAATATTCTGGTCGACTTGCGTTAAAAAGTTGCATTGTTGTAGATCATTCTAATTGTTACTCAAATTTATATATGATTTTGCTTAAGCTGGCCAGCTCTCCCCTACACAGTATAATAATATATTAAATTAACTCCATTGACGAACTTTCAAAGGGTTTTCAGGAACACCTTCCTGAGAATTTTAGTGTAGGGGTCCAACGGTCTCCACAATATGTAAGTATGGCTTATTCAATTTATAACGCTACTAACCATTGTGTATGGGAAAATACCTTCCCATTAATGAAAATGAGTGTGATAAGCGGTGATTGTAACATGTAGGCTCGTAGGTAGAGATTCATAAGTACTGTTATAAAGTTGCCATTTCTGCAGCAAAAGCTCAGCATAGCATTATTGTTGTGCCACTCTTCCACTGCATTCAGTGTACTCACACACGAGGCATACTCATCATCACTAAATTTATCCCTACTGTTAACATACAACTAACACTGTCGTAGATAGAAACCAGAGATGCAAGCTTAAGGTACAGAAAGGCATTATTTTTGTCACAAGTACCGTGAGTGAATAGAAAAAAATGTTTCCAGTTAAGACAGGCAACATATACCGGTGATATTTCCAATATTGCGCACTACTTTCGGTTCAATGCAGCTTCAAGAAACCAAACGAAATGCAGTAACTCGGTAACGAGTAACCCGAAAACATTGGGCCCTCTATACAGCAAAATACTCAGAAGGTATCCCTGAGCAATTTCTGACAGTTTATCTGTGGAGTTCTGGCCCACCCTGCAAGCTGTTTAAGAAAGTAACAACGTGAGTATACCGGCCCACGTTGTAAGAAGCTTTTAATATAGTTTAGAAGTAACTTTGGCTGCTGCCGTCTGGTTGAAGCATAACTCGACTCGCTACAATACGTTGGACTCGTTACGAATTCATGAAAGATGTCATTCGTACTCATGACGGCCTGTTTTCGTTGTTGTCGGTTGTGATCTGAAAACGATTGAACAACGAATTACTATTGAACAAAATTACAAAGCGTTACTGTAAGCCTATTCTCACGGTTACCGTTGTCTTTGTCTTTTCTATTCATTAATGACAGTTACCAAAAAGGATCCGTGTAGTATTTGTAGCACTGAATTAGTAATTAATAATCCATTTATATGCCATATGAAGTGACACGTATTTTTCAGTTTAACTGCTCATTGTGTGGAATTTGGAGTTCATTGTTCTTACTTGTCTCCTCCCACATAGCCTCGAACTCAACCTTGTGACTCGAATTGCACTATAAAGTTTAAGAAATTTGGAGGAAACAATTTTTCCATAGAAACCTGCTATTGTTGACACATTTGGAGTATTCTAAGGCGACTGAACTGTCCGTGTGTTGTTTTGAGCTAAATTTCATTTCAACGTTGTGAATAGGTTGCGATTTTTTTTAACAAGCAAGTCCATGCAAACAACAATGACACCCAGTATTGTAGTGGAATGTTCTATCTTACCATTCCTTGTGGACGTCATCAGGTCGATTCAACTTACTGTGTCGATTCTGAAGTATCGAGCTGTGGTGAACTGTGTTCTCTGTGAACTGAATTCTTTTTGTCCTGTAACGATTTTCTGTTAAGAGAGAATGGAAGTGTTGCGTCTTCGGGCGTTCATCAGTACAATATTATCCATTTGACTCCCATGGAACAGTACTAGGTCCTAGTAAATGAGCTACTCTGAAAGTGCTAGTGATAGAATACATTTATCTAAATCGATAGGCCACACTTAGAGTCTCTAGTGCTGGATGTTGCTGGGATGGTGGGTGCCGAGTATAGTTCACTAATATCGTTATCCGACGGAGTTCTTGTGACTGTGTGTAAGCCTCTATGCTTTTGATAAATTGGTAGATTTTGTCAAAATTTCCATATTTATTGGTATCTATGAAGTTTGTTTCACACAAACAATAAAATATAAATGATGTAGCAAACATGGGAGTGTTAAAAATTATGAGGGATACAGGCTGCGTAAAATAATGGCTATTCTTGTCATAAAGTATGACAATTTGGAATATTTCAATAATAAGTTTGGGTGTGCCATTGATGAAGCCGGTAAATGTGATGGTAATATACTTAAAATAGTGTAGCATACGCCCAGTTTTCTAATAGTATAAGGAACAGATCTTCAAGCTGAAGCGGTATAGACGATGCGTTACAAATGGTTGCGAATGACCGTTTGTGCGTTTCAAACGCCGCGACGAATTCTTTTCGTTATTCAATTTCGTTCGTGAAACAGTACGTAACAGATGTGTGTGTATTGTCAAAAGTACTCTTCTGTTTTGTAAACTATCTGGACCCTATTTTATGGCTATCGTAATGTGTTTATATACCGTAACTGTTTAATGCAATGATATTATCATCAGAGTATGTTAATTAATAAAATTTAATTTTTGCGTTTTTAAATTTCTAAATTGACTGGATCATGAAAAACATTTTTTGCCCTTTTTTAGGAGCTAGAAGTGAAAATGGAGGATTTGGTGGTGGCAATGGCAGCCGCAATGTTTCCCCACTCACCTGTTACGTCTGAGAGTAAGTATTTTTTCGTCGCACACATCGTAATTTAATAAGTTAGTGGAGTATAGATTCTGACCTTGCACTTCAGACAACCTTTCTAGGGATGCACATAGAATTAATTTTTTTCTCTAAATTTTTCGCTTATATTTACGAATTTTATTATTTTTTAAAATAGGTGTAGTGGACATTGGGTTTAATTTTATTGGAGGGGAATCAGTGGCTCCTAGCTGGTATCATTCTTACAGTTGTTGCTTTACCAATCTTGTGAAACCAAATTTTGACCATAGAACTTTAAATTTTTGAATTGCAAAAAAACATTTATAATGGTTGCATATTTTATTTATTTAAATTCCTTATTAACGTGTAATTGACATGATGCTTCTCAACTTTGTGAGTGTAATGGTGTAGAACTTTATATTAGCTGAAGTGCTGTTGTTTGTCTACCTTCATGTAATCAAGGTGTTCTAACATGTATCACAAAGGAGACTTGATGCAACCTTACATAGTGTCAGAGGTTGATGGTGCATATTACACTTAGTGTTTGTGGGGCATGGTGCTTATGACCTGTATCAATCTGTTCTATAATCAAAATGTTTACTGTAGACCCTTAGGTTTTGCATGTGACGCTATATAGTCACTCTTGTTAACTATAATCTCTGGCATTGGCATAATCTCTGTAGTAAAAGAATCACCCCATAGTTTGGTTTTTCTCTCAGGTTTTAATAATCTTACAGTTTTTGTGCTAAGATCATATTAATTTTCTGTAGCCCCATACTGAGCCCTTTAGCTGTGACTAGTTGCTGCTTTGCGCCAGACTCCTCTTCATGGTGTGACACGACTATAATACGCTGTCCATTCTGTACACACCTGCATACCATACCACGGATCAGCTATCAGTGGAAAGATGTTTTCATAATCGACAACGAGCGATTAGGCCCTATGGTATTCTCGTGACGGTTAGCCTTCTAGCAAGGGATTGTACCCAGTTTTGATGTTTTACACCTAGTTTGGAGCAAATCTTTACCTTGGCTCCTCCAGAGTCCCATTTACATCCCAGTCTTTCAAATTTCAAACAAACAGTGGAAACTCAAGGTTGGTATATCAGCAATATTAGTAAAAGGGTAGATTGCTACTCAATGTAAAAATGACTTGGGTTGCAGACAGGCTCAACAAAGACTGCAGTGCGTTATAGCTTTAGGGCAAAGTCTTCTTTAGAAGACACACAACCAACCATGGCCAGTCTGGATGCAAAGTTCCAACTGCAGCTGTTGTGTGCAGCAATATAGTGTTTGAGGATATGGTGGGGATGGGATAGGGCTGCTCAGTGTAAAATGAGAAGCTGTGCAGAGGGGGGGGGGGGGGGGGGGGGGAAGAAGATGAAAACACGATGTAGCTGTGTGGTACTGAAGAGGCAGCATGGAAGAGGGTAGATGAGTAGAGGACAGACTATTTAAGTTAGAGGCCAGGTGGTTTATGGCAACAAAGGGTATGTTTCAGGCTGAGTACTTGACTGTGGAGTTCAGTACAGCCAGGAGATTAGCCAGATGTGTCAGCATATGTTGGGTGGCATGGTCAGTAACTAAGTAGCCCAGTTGTCTATTAGCTGTAGTTTGGTGGTGGTAATTCATGTGGGCAGGCAGCTACAGTTGTCCAGCGCATGGTTGCAGGTAAGTTGATTGATCACATGGCTGGGCCATTCCATCCCAAGTGGTCTAATTTGAGAAGTTCTCACATCACCATCACGGATTTTGATGACATTTTGTGGGAACATTCACACAGGTTCCCAATGAACACTGGTATAGTTTCATGATCATTAATTCAGTAATTCCAGATACAATTATTTGCTTGACGCTCATAGCACAGCTATCAATAATGCACCCACGAGTTTTTGGCAACATTGTATCTCTGGCAGTGTTCTCTCGAATGAAACAGAACTATGCCATCTTGTACAACATTTACATTTCATTAAGCTAAATAGTGAAAAGAAGTTTCCTGGGCAGTTTTTGTGTGAATAATTTGAAGCAAATTCAGCTGAAAAAGTCTGAAAAATGTGAAGTTTTAGCTTCTTGTATCTCTGGAAGAAACTGGGGATAATCATGAAATTTTGCATGTAATAATTTACCAATACATTGACTTAATTGTTAAGATACAACATTTCTCTTGCTGCTTTTGAATAGTTTAAAAATTGAGGGCAAAGGTGATTTTTGTAAAAATGTTTAAAAAATGGCTGTTTTGGGCCCATTTTTACAAAAGTCTCCTACAGACCCTTTTGAACTATGTTCATGAGGAAGACTGTGTTCTAAACCACCTGAAAAGCAGGATCTGGTTTTCCAATGAGAGCATGTAAGGCCCAAAAAATAAGGGGGAGGTGCACTGAAAATGGGCCCCTGATAACCACTGGTACTGAAATCTGGCACTGTTTATTAAATTGTAAAATTTTTTAGTGCTCTCTGTGAAAGATACCAAAGTCCTGATGACTAGGAAATGATCTTGAGTTATAAGTGCTGTTTTATTTTAAACATGTCTAGTGTTCAAACTCCACAAAATTCTTTTATAAAATGAAATGGAATAAGGATGCCAATAAAAATAGTTATTTTTGTGACTCGAATAATCTGAGGTAATCACATTTGAAAAGTGTAATTTTTTTGGTTTCTGTCTTAACAAAATTTCTTCCCACATAATCCAATCCGTGACATCGGTCTGGTGGTAAAGTTTTTCTTATAACATTTTACAGCAAATTGGCACCTGTCGTGTCCATTCTTCCTGCAGAACATGAAGAAATCCTAATAACTCATACAATGTGATGTACTCTCTCTACACACCTCATGGCGATTTGCAGAGTATAGATGTAGAGACCCACCTGTGGCTGCTGTTGCACAGCTTTTGGGCGTGGCCCTATGGCGACGGTGATGCTGGCTTTCTCACTTTAAAAGGAACCAGCAGTGGTTAATTCACCATGGACCTTAGCAACTCATTTACACAATTTTTCATCAGTACACTATCTCACATAAACAGCAAACTATGCTAACACTAAGTATGATATACCTTAAACCAATGAAACTAGTGCATCAACTGCTTTACACAGTAGACATACTAATAATGCTCTGTAACATCAATCTAGTCCAGACAATGTCAAATAAACTGGTGTGAACTTTGCCAAAATTTACACAATGTGATAGTTACGTAAAACCTGCCAGCTATGTATGTGCTGAGTGCTACAGCTGTTACGCAACAATTTTATTACCATTATCTCCACTACTTTGACAGTGAAGTTAAATTGTAAAATTTATAACAGTGAAAATTATGTACAATATAATGTATATGGATAGACAAAAAATCTACTCACCATGTGGCTGCAGGAGAACACATGCACAAAAAGGTTTAACTTTTACAAGCTTTAGGAGCCAGTGGCTCCTTCTTGCAGAAAAGTTGTGGGGGAAGGAAGAAGGGTGAAGAAAGAGGACTAGAGAGGTTTAGGAAAGAGGGTACAGTTAAGAAGTCACCTAGAACCCCTGGTTGGAGGAGACTTACCAGACGGGATGAGAGGAAAAGACTGACCTGGGATTCTGGATGTTTATAATAAGTTTGATTTTGTAGCTATTGCAGGAAAACAGTAAGTCTAGAATAGTGCCAATGGAGTACTTAACACTGTTCTTGGAGGAATGTTGTCATTGCTTGCCTTGAGGTATGATGGGAACGAAAGGTGTGTTTTTTGTTATAACATTTTTCGGATGACGCAAGACAGTGTGGTACTGAGGTGCAAGACTCTCAAGTCTCTCGCAGTTGACTTACGTAGTGTGTGCAGCCGATTCTCTTCTCTGGGTAGGCAGCTAGGTTGATCTCCCAAAATCTTCTTCTTTGAAGCCTATAGTGGATTATAGGAATTTAAGCTACTTCTCTATTCTTGAAATAATTTGTGTACTCGTGGAACACTTTATCATTCTTGGTATATCATCTCTCAACACAAAGCAACATTTACTCTTTTTCACATACGTAATTAAACTCTGGCAAGCCAACTTGTGTCTTTAAGCGTCAGACTCGATAAAACACAAGTTCAATATCATAGTAACAATCCAATAATTTATGGACGTCACATGCGTCATGCGGAGCTAAGACATGAAGTAAGATAAGTCTCAAACGAGTCAACACATCTATATTCAATTGTTCATTAGCTTCTTCTTCTTCTTCTTCTTCTTCTTCTTCTTCTTCTTCCTTTTTTTTTTTTTTTTTTTTTTTTTTTTTTTTTTTTTTTTTTTTTTTTTTAATCAATCAACACACCAAAGAATACTACATAATTATTCCTTGGATTTTCATCACATCTTCGATGGCGCTGGCAGCAAACACTTGCCGTTGTCAGTGACTCGCCCCTCTTAGTCTTCTAATAACAAACTTCCGACCTGCACATAGAAACAGGTGGATCAGTAGAAACGTTCTCTCTCTCTCTCTCCCGCACTCGTACCTAAAATATCGGGTGCTAGACTGTGGAAGGCAGTGTTTCTAGAATTTACACTGAAATTCTTGAGGCGCTACGTATCCCTCCCCTTAAATCGAGCCCGCAATATTGTATATGTATTCATTGTGTACAATAATCTCACACAAGATAAAGAATTATCTTTTAACAGTATATCTTTTTCTACTAATAACCATGCCTTTTTTACCACAATTATAAAATGTAAACCTTTCAATCCATGTTAGAGTAAGCTGTTTTCAATCACAAAAAATTCGTGAGTACCAAATTTTTGTTTTCTATTCCTCGCCCAGTTGTAAATTTCAGATGTAGATAACTCATGAATACTCTACTGCTTTCTTCTTACTTCCCGTACTACTTTCCCTAAGTATGTACTTACTCATTACTTATTGTTATCTGGAGGAACCCTGGGTAGAATAAGTGTTCCCTTCTTCCGACACTTGTAAATCTAAAACGTAATAAGGCTATTTGTGCATAGAATTCAACTTACTAGACTATTTCCTTTAAACGTTAAAACAAGTGTGACTTCTATCACGATACTGCCCTTCTTCCATTTAGGAACAGTACCTATATCCTACATGGGTTGATCCGTTTTGGTAGGTACTCCCTTTCTTATTTCTATCCTCCTATGGTACTGGTAAATCCCCTTCATGGTGCCCTGTCCGTGCAGTGTAGGTCAACCTTTTGTAGGTCTGCATATCCGCCCTTTTTCTCATCCAATAAATGTCAAGTGCGCCCTCCGTATCCTTGAGTAGGCCTCCTGGTTCATTGCCCTAGCATACATCTTTATGTATACTATTCTTAACACTTTGAGGGCTGAGCACGAGTGTGGATGCTCAACCAGCTGGTACTGATTGATTTCAGTTTTTCTGAATTTTCTACAGCAGATTCTATACCACGGAAAATAGATTGCTCTTTTGCATTTAAAAAGTATGTCCATTCCCTTCAGAGTACTGCAAAGAAATAAACATTTACATTAGTTTTGTACAAAATGTATGAATTTAAGTCATGAGCATGAAAATGTGAAAAAGAACTTTTTTCCTCCACTTTGTTTTCGTTCAAAAGGATAGTACGCCATTAGCTGGTCACTTTGATCCACACCAGCTTTTTTACTATTGTAGTCCAAAACACAGTGTGGCTTTATTTTTTCCACCATTCCAAATTTAGTTTCTACAATGACATTTGTTGCCGTCATTTTATGCTTTGTTGTCAAAAGAAAAAAAGTCTGTTGTCCTTCCATTTTACAAACAGTAAGTGATCTCGCCTGCGAAACGAAAGTTTTTTTTTTTTTTACCAATAAGATCGCTTGGTAGTCCTTTTCTATTTTTCTGCACAGTACCAACTGCCTTAGTTCTTTCCCCCACAAGTAATCCAGTAAATCAGGGCTGGTGTAAAATCGGTCCATGTATAATGTGTGACCTTTATTATGAAATGAATGACACAATCTGTCTACAATGTATTGTATGCTGTTATCGGCATTAGACTGTTTCCAAGAATAAATTTTACGCCATATTTATTAGGCTTATTTTTCATATACACTCTAAAACTGTCTACCACGAAAAGGGCAAATTCGTTCATCTATAGTAATATTTTCGCCTGGCTTGTAAGCCTTTCCACTTTGGATCATGCATCTGTCGAATATAGGTCTTACCTTATGAATAGGATCGCGACCTACCTGGTTTTTAGGAATATATGTTGCGTTATCTACGAGATGTGTGATTCTAGTGTAGCGGTTTGTCTCTCGTTTGATCAGTCTCACCAGTTCTTCATCGAAAAAGTACGTGAAACACTCACACTGAAGAATGTTGGTCAATCCCATCTTGAATTCCACAGGATTCAGAAAAAACAGGAAGCTGGGGAGTGATTGTATCGTCATCTGTCCACTGGCCAGAAGAATGTGGCAAATTGCAATGACCAGTTGTGTTTGTTGTGACAACGATGTCAACAGCCTCATCTTCAGGGTCTTCCTGACGGTTCTCCATCCGAGGAATCATTTTCATCTATAAGAAAATTTGTAAAAGCTATCTTTTTTCTGACCAGGAATCAAACCACAGAACTACAGAAAATTCGGACAAAAAATAGCTTACCATCACTAATGTCAAAATCTGCCGTTTCTTCATCTAATTCTGAACCACTATTGTTCTATAAAAACTCTATTTCTTCATCTCGCAAGGCCATGACGAAAATAAAGCGCAAAGCTATCAGCCGACAACAATCTAAAGTTTATAACTGCCGCGCACCTGTTGTAAGTAGAGCGTGAACGCGGCAAAGCAAATGACTCAAAATGTACTCCTGTACCACATCCAACAGTGACATGTTCTGCCATCTGTAATTTTTTTTCTTGGTACTAGGATAACCAGAGAGTACTTATAAACCTACAGAACATGAAAGTCATGCGCTGGGAGTCGTTAACATCGCTGATAGTCGGCCGACGTAGGAGCTATGTCGATCGTCTTTTTGGGGTACGGTCTGACCGACGTAGGAGCTACCTTGCTTGTCACGAAAGAGTTGAATATTCTCTTGTAAAATTACAAATCTACTTCACACCTTAACTCCACTTTCCAATACTCCCTCTAATACCCAAGAGTTCTTTCATTCCTCGCTCCTACTATATAGACAGATATCGTGGCCACACGTAGTAGATGCTATGTCTATCTGTATTTACCAACTCCCAGTAGGTACTGTGCCTTTTCTCAAAGGACTATCATGGCATGTGCGTTGATTGTTAATATTCTGTCTTTATATACATGTAAATATAATAGAAAGAAACATTCCACATGGGAAAAATATATTAAAAACAAAGATGCTGTGACTTAGCAAACGAGAAAGCGATGGTAGATAGACACAATAAAACACGCGCGACGAACCAGCGAAAAATGACGTTGTACAAAGTGAAGTAAAATATGTAACATTTGTAGTTAGGAACAGAGTGTATATGACTTTCTGTAAACGTAAAGGTACCGTTACATTCTAAATAAAAATTATTCTTTACAGCATATGTCTGCGTTGGAATTTTTTTATGGAAACTGGGACCATATCCGGAATTACCCGGACGACCTACGCCTGGCCTTCCTTGTTCCTACCACACAGCAACGAATCGACGATTTAGCTTTAACATTTTATGGAAATAAGATTAATTATTCAGCTGCTGTAATTGTATTGGAGGAGTTGTGGTACTACAAGCCTAATTTGCAGCAACTTATTGGCAGTTTTCCAGATGCGTATAGGGATTTTGTATTTATGCCCAATGGTGTGAGGTGTGCACATCGGTACTATGATTTTAGGCAGGGTAGATACAGACCATTGTGGTATACTTATTAGAACCTCAATAAAACTCCACATAGTCCCCCTCAGACACACAGCCGTAGGCCATCCTATAAAATGGCCTCACGTCCAGTGAGGTCTCCAAGCCAGGGTAGCAAAAAATATCGGCTTGTTCGCAAGTTGTCTAAGGAGAAAGAATTCTGGCAGTGTAGCTGTCACTACGATTTTTGTTTGCATTTTAGGTGGCAAGCTTTGGCACGTTTGTATTATGTCCTCGACATTTCAGGATGGCGTACCACCTGCATTCCGCTCTGGGCTTCAGAAGAGTGTTTTTGATGTGCAGAAATGTAGGAGTAGAAAAACCGCGTTGATATATATTACTAAATCAGATGCAGAACCAATATCAAATTGTAATGACTGAGCCTTATCATTTAATGTACGTCTTCGTAGATGGGCAGAACGCACCAATTACATTGATTACACAGATCCATTTCTAGTTAATAACTGGTCACGTGTTAGGTTTATAGAAAAATATTTCGAATCATTTCAGGCGAAGAAGTTTGTTGTGCGTGCACTTACCGAGTGTCATTTGAAGTACAATGGCTGGGCGGGGCGTGTGGTCCGCTGGTACAATGAGGCCTTTCGGTCCCAAATGGTTCGTAAAAAAACAGTTGTATTTATATGGAGACACAAATATAGGCAAGTCAACTCTTGTTGAAAAAATTTTGTCAAGGAAGCAGCATGTGTACCTTCCATTTTGTTCAGAATTTGGCTTTGGTGGTTACGATCCTTGTGTGCATAATGTCATTGTGGTAGATAGACACAATAAAGCGCGCGCGCGCACACACACACACACACACACACACACACACACACACACACACACACACTTGCGAGTGTATACCTGTCCCTTTTTTCCCCCTAAGGTAAGCCTTTCTGCTCCTGGGATTGGAATGACTCCTTACCCTCTCCCTTAAAACCCACATCCTTTCGTCTTTCCCTCTTTCCTGATGAAGCAACCATGGGTTGTGAAAGCTTGAAATTAGTGTGTGTGTGTGTTTGTATGTTTTTTATTGTCTATCTACCAGCGCTTTCTCGTTTGGTAAGTCACAATATGTATACATGTAAATACACATTTGAGAGCGACAAAAAAGATGCAGAACCATAACATATCAACAATGGAATATGTGCATCTACTCAGATGTACATTTATCTTTATTCCCCTACATCATTTGGTGGTTCTGACATCACTTCAGGTGTATCTAATTTGTAATTCTCCTGTCTGTGTTTAAGTGTATCTTTGTATGTGTGTAGATGTGTTTTGGTGTATCCTGATTCTTCGGCCTATTAATATGAATTAGGTTGAAGGTTATTGGAAACCATGGAAAATAGACTTCAGCGATAGAAGTACATGCATATGAAAAGACGGAAAGATAGACCAGTACTCAAATGAGAAGTAAGAAAGGAAAAAGTAGAAACAGTTGCTAATATCAAAGAAGAGAAAGAAGATAGCCCCAAAGACAGGAAAACCCTTCCCACCCCACTTCCACAGGATACCTACTTCGCCGGCACTTGAGAAGCAGGATGTGGTATGATGTTAAATGTCTCCTACAGAATGGGCATTCTCACCTTCACCTTGGAAGCCTCCGAAGAAAAATCTTAGCAAAAAGTCAAGCTTGTACTTAAACAGCCCACCCCTTCCAAAAGTGATACAAACCCTCCCATTTAAATTATATTTCATAAGAGGATAAAGTATTGTATACCAAGTGTAAAAATTCTTATACACTATAGGTAGATATAAGATGAAAATCAACAAAAGGAAAAAGAGGATAATGGAATGTAGTCGAATTAAGTCAGATGATGCTGAGGGCATTAGATTAGGAAATAAGACACTTAAAGTTGTAGACGAGTTTTGCTATTTGGGGAGCAAAATAACTGACGATGGTTGAAGTATAGAGGATATAAAATGTAAACTGGCAATGGCAAGGAAAGTGTTTCTGAAGAAGAGAAATTTAACATAGAGTGTAGATTTGTATGGTGCGTAGCCATGTATGGAAGTGAAGCATGAACGATAAAGTTTGGACAGGAAGAGAATAGCTTTTGAAATGTGGTGTTACAGAAGAATGCTGATGATTAGATGGGTAGATCACATAACTAATGAGGTATTGAATAGAATTGGGGAGAAGAGGAGTTTGTGGCACAACTTGATTAGAAGGTGGTATCGGTTGATAGGACATGTTCTGAGGTGTCAGGGGATCACCAATTTAGTATTGGAGGGCAGTGTGGAGGGTAAAAATTGTAGAGGGAGACAGATGAATACACTAAACTGATTCAGAATGATGTTGGTTGCAGTAGGTACTGGGAGATGAAGCAGCTTGCACAGGATAGAGTAGCATGGAGAGCTGCATCAAACCAGTCTCTGGACTGAAGAGGAAGAGGAAGAGGAAGAGGAAGAAGAAGAAGAAGAAGAAGACATAGTATAATAACTGTTTAGTTAACCACATTACTATCTATTTCACACAGACAATACTCTGTTCGGTTGTCGTCTCAATATCACTTCGTTTAATTAGTACCCTCATATTATACTTTCCACTAATACACTGCTGCCCACCGTAAATGCAACACCAAGAAAGACAAGAGGTAGCACAACAAGATTTATTTTGTAGATAACATGTTGACCAAGTATCAAATGATTACGTTTACAGACGTCTGTGACATGTGGTTCCTGCCAGAATCAGTAGCCAGAGTAGCCGCCATTGCTGGAGATCACCGCTGCCACATGTCTCGGCATTGAGTCAAAGAGATGTTGGATGTGTTCCTGGGGTACAGCAGCCCAAGCAGCTTCCACACGTTGCCAAAGTTCATCTGGTGTGGCAGATGGGGATGTCATCTTGGTCACTCGTTGAGCAACCATGGACCACAAGTTTTCTATTGGCGAAAGATCCGGAGGGCGAGCCGGCCAGGGAAGCAATTCAATCTGGTTATTGACGAAGAACCTTTGGACAATGCGTGCCACGTGTGGTCGCGCATTATCCTGTTGAAATATGGCTCTGGCCGAGCCCTGAAGGTAAGGAAGGACAACTGGCTCCAGCACCTTGGATATGTAGCGCCGGCTATTTAAAGTACCGGCAATGCGTACTAGCGACGTGGGAGAGTAATATCCAATATCACCCCATACCATAATACCCGGTGCAAGACCAGTGTGGCGGTGCATAATGCCGCTGTCGAGCATCCTCTCTCCACGGTGTCTCCACACTCGAATCCGACCATCATGGTGCTGCAGAAAGAAGCGTGCCTCGTCAGTAAAGACGTCATTCCATTCTGCCGTCCACAACCGTCTGTCATCACACCGTTGGTGACGGAGACGTCTGTGGTTCTGCGTCAGTGGTAGATGAAGCAATGGACGTCTTGCGGACAGACCACTCTGCTGTAAACGGCGTCGAATGGTACAAGCAGACACTGGATGATGTGTTACAGATGCAATGTGCTGTGCTATGGTTCGGGATGTCACTGAGCGATCCGTCACTGCCATGCGCACAATTTGCCTATCAGCACGTGCAGTGGTGCACCGAGGTGAATGCGATCGACCACGTCGGTCCGTTGTACCCTCCTGCATCCAACGGTCACATATCCGCATTACAGTTGTTTGGTTTCGTCCAACACGACTAGAGATTTCTCTGTATGATAATCCACAATCTCGGTAAGCCACTATCCTTCCTCTGTCGAACTCGGATACTTGATCAAACGATGTTCGCTGTTGTCTACGAGGCATAACTGATCGTCTTGTGAAACAACCACAAGGTAAACACACATGCCGAACGTACACTCGTCGAAATCGCCAAGCCTTAAATGGCGCTATGAGGTGGCGCCACAGGCACGCGTGATGTGCGTCTGCGCAGAAATTCTAATCAGTTGCATATCTCATCGCTGCAAACCCATGGTGTAAATTTCACTTGATTCGGATGCTTCCTTCGGGGTGTTGCATTTACGGTGGCCAGCAGTGTATAATATTCTGTTTGTTCCATTTTATTTCTAGAGATCATTGTTTATCTGTGATCCTCTTTAATCAGTCTTTATCTTGTAGTCATATTCTGGTTTCATATACACTAAACTTATAGGATAGTTTAAGAATTCAAGAATAGATTACAGAATAGTTTACGATTTGAAGGGAATTCGGTGCAGGAAAAACATTACAGAAGAAACTCCGAAAACAACTATGAATCTGACAGTCGTCACTCTGCCCGTTAACACAGAACGTTAACATCCCTGGGAAACAGGTGTGACTCTACCCGGATCCCATGAATCTGACATTAACCTCACTTGAGCAAATGCAAACCAGTACTTCTCATTAAATTTTGTCTCTCCCCACGACAAAACAATCGCCACTTTACTAGGAAACACAACATTAGGTAAAGTTATTCTGTTTTCTACTTTGTCCTGGACAAGTTTGAATCCTTGACACAGGTTGTCCATAACCTTGCTAGCAGCATTAAGTTAGGAAAAAGCAACTGTTAAAATGTTTCCGGAGATTATACTCCCGGTAACTTCTCGATCTTTAATTAGTTCAAATGGTTCTGCCAAACTACTTACGTTTATAGTGTCAAAGTTGGCTATTTTTCGTTTAAGACTTCGTCCTATATTATCTACTCGCGAACTAACATGTGTAGTAGCTTCTGGGATTTTAGATTGAATGATCAATATTACTTCCTTAGGTCGATCTGTGTGCTCTTTTTGAAAGTATTGATGTCCTGTCTTATGGAATTAAATTTAACATTACATACATTTTGAAATAATCCTAATTTTTCACTAAATTCAGATTCTACATTATTATATTTATCTTCAATGTCAAATTATAATTTTTTAGTTAAATCTTGAAGTTGCTCATCCTGTCTGGTTAAATTAGGTAAATAGTAGATTAATTTGAGTATTCAAAGAACTAGTGAGTTCACTATTTAAATCTAACTTAAGATTTTCTACCTTATTATTGAAAGAGTCAAATTCAGTCTTCAATAAAACTATATTTGGTGCTTTACTGTTAAAGGTTTCACTTTGAGCATCTAATTTTTCACTTAGTGGCTGAATCAGCCCTCTGGTCATCCAACTTGTCACTTTGGTCATCTAATTTAGCATTTAACTGAGTATTTACTGAGTTTAACTTTGCCACTTCACTCCAGTCTGGCGTGTCCCTACTCACTGTCATGGCCATGGCTGGTCCTGAAGTTTCTGTTCTTGATCCATAATTTTATTGATCTTAGACCTAGTAATCATCTAAAAGAATAGTCACCACCGAGTACAATAAGTATAATAAGTTTGTTATTCAGCTGTCCCCTCAACTTTTACCAAATAATTATTGGTTTTCGCTCACCTGGTGTAGATTTCTAGCTGCGTTGGTGAGCGAATATGTAATCAGCACCAGTGGACGGCACTGGCACTGTCGAATGTTGGTTTCAGCGGCGGCGAGTGGATGCGGAGTCAGCACCGGTGAGCAAAAGCTGGTGCAGTCGGTGTTGGTGGCTGCTTACTGTGTCGGTGTTGCCATGATGTACGTGTGTGAAGACTGCTTACTCTCCACACCCAATCTTCTTAGTCAAAAAGTTGAGGTCTTCTCTCAAGTACTTTCCCACGTATTCTACTGAGTTGCACTCGCAACGTTCTTCCATTGGTTTATTGGGCTCAAAACGATTACTGGAAACAGCTCTCATATGTTGTTAGGCTTTGGTAATGCCTAATATCTTCTTTCGGTTTCTGTCTTTAAATTCCCGTTTTCTTTGGGCTTTGTCACTTAGGTCACCACATTCTAACGTTTTTACTAATTACAAATCAAAAGCAAAAATAATACATTACATGCTATGATAAGGAGCAAAACATTCATTATAAAGTCCTACATTACATTTCTTGCATTAAGTACATGCTGATGTAATACAGTTTTGTTCCAACACATTCTTCTTTTGTGTTTTTGATTTTCGCAGTCAGCTGGTTCATACTATCGATTTGAACCCAATCTACTACTGTACTGGTGTGTGGTATTTGTACAGGTTCTTCTAGTGGTATTGCATACCTAAAGTACAATCGCATTATCTCTGTTTGCATTTCCAGTTTTGTGGTAGAGTATCCAGGCATGTCCAATATCCCACTGAAAAGAGGTCAGTGTCATTTTGTGCTGTGGGTATTTATCGCTGTGCTGACTAACATTTAGATCCATTCAATCAGTTCCATGCATCTGCTTGTTGTATTGTCAGGATGGAGTTTTGAGGAGTTAGTTTCCTTGACCATTGATAATGTATTTTGACATTAGTTGCTGGGTCCAATCATGTTGTATTTGATGCTGCAGAAACAATGGAGTTTTTGTGCTGTTTTGTATGGCAGAAAAAAATAGTAATTCTTTCATCTTTTTCTATTTCCTTCTCTGGAAGGGGACAGTTTTGGGTGACATGATTTTCTCTCTGCCACAGAGTCCTCAAAATCTCTACAAAAAATTAACAAATTAAATCTTTTAAATAAGTTGTGGAAATAACTCGTTAGTGCTCAGTTATGTAAAAGTAATACTGAAAATTTAGCATGTCCCTGCAAAACAAATGATACATAAATTTCAGTAAAAGGCATGAGGTTGGTTGGTTGTTAAGGATATACTAAATTTTTTTGAACCTGAATGATAAAATATTTTGTTTACATACATGAAATGTATAGTGTGGTGTCAGGCTGCAGAAATTGTTTTAAATTAAACTGCTTACTATTCACAGTAGTGGACTACATATTAAGACTACTAACACAAAAATGCAAGAACAGCTGTTAACAATCCTTAAATAAGTATAACAGAATTTGTAATTGATAGTTCGCCTAAAAACCAGTAATAGTCCAGTCTTGCCACTTATACTATTAATGTGTAGCTAGGCACTAATGGGTCAATATCAAAATTTGTGATCACAAAATCAGGAATTTTTTGCTACTTTGGAAGCAAAACATATGGACAAAGAAAGCAAGAAGCAAATAAAAAGCAGGCTAGCCCAAGCAGAGAAGGCATAGCTGACCAGTGGAATAAAAGTCTTTAAGTTGTGGAAGAAATTTTGGAGAATTCATTTGAACTACAGAATGTATGGTAGTGAATTGCTAACTGTGGGAACACTGGCAAAGAAGAGTTTCTAAGATATGAGATGTGCTGTGGACGGATGTTTAAATTAGGTGAACTGATACAGAATGAGATAGGTGTATAAGGTAAAAATTATGAGGAAAGACAGATTGGAGTATACGCAACAAATACAGGACAAAGTGCAAGTGCTACTCTGATATGGAAGAGATTTTCCAGTAAATTGTTTCTCAGCATACTGCTTTCGAAATTCCAGAAGATAGCATCCAACCACTGTACTGAAAAAAATTTCATCCTGTTTCTCAACAGAGGAAAAGAAGGCAGTTGACAAAGATTGAGTGTACTGGCTGTGTACTGTAACCTGAAGTATTCATTTTTGAATGTGGATTGATCACTATGAGCAACACAATATAAGAACATAAAAAATGTTTCTCCAATAAGTGTAAAGGTTATTGCAATTGATGGTACCTTATCTTTGTGAGTGGGTTTTGTGTGTAGCATCGTGCCAACAAACAATAACAATAAATGAAAGTGAAACAGGTACAGAAATGTTATTCTGAGTGCTGTGCAGTAACTTGATTACAGACAGCATCTACAGTCACATGGATTCCATCCAAGTGTGAATAGCTTGAGGAATATTTGATGGATAGAAATCTGCATGTAATAGTGGATGGTAACTGTTCTTTGAAAACAAAAGTAACATTCAGGTTTTCCCCAAAGAAGTGTAATAGAACCTCTGATCTCAATGTATGATTTATTAGGCAGTATCAGTGACATAAAGATTACTTACTGACCTTACTGTTGTGTATGGGAAAGTATCATTGGTCTATCATACATAATTGCAGAAAGACTTGGACACGCACGAGAGAGAGAGAGAGAGAGAGAGAGAGAGAGAATCGGTAAAAAAGAAGTAAATTAGTATCAATTTGCAATGACATCGTTTGCTGCAGTAATTTTTTCTCAGTATGAAATATGAAAATACAAGGGTGGTTTCAAAAGTTCTTGGAACGGACTAGAAAAAGTACTTACATCACTGAAACTAGGGCGGGTGTGGCAACAATTCATACCTTAGTTTGTGTAATTATGCCATGGCAACAGTATGTGTGTGCAGGTGCCCATTGTCTTGATGGAAGAGGACTTTCTTCCTTGTTAATCCTGGCCTTTTTTCACGTATCTTTTGTTGCAATTCATCCAGGAAGTTAGCATAGTATTCTCCAATAATTCATTGCCCAGTGGGGAGATAATATACAAACAGAATCCCCTTTGTATCCCAGAGCACTGATGCCATGACCTTTCCTGCCAAAGGAATCATCTTTGCTTTCTTTGGTGGCAGAGAATCAGCATGTTTCCACTGCTTTGACTGTTGTTTTGTCTCTGGGGTATAGTAGTGCACCCAAGTTTCATCTGTGGTCACAAACTGGTCTGTTTCTCCTAAAACATGCAAAACATTGTTCCAATATGTCCATTCTCAAGTGTTTTTGATCCAGTGTCAAGAATCATGGCACCCATCTTGCAGATAATTTTTTCATTTCTATCTCTTCAGTTAAAATGTGATATACCCTTTGAGATGACATCTGGCAAGTGTGAGCAATTTCACGCAATTTATCCATGACCATTTTGTGCACTTTTGCAATGATTTCTGGAGTAGTGACACATCTTGACCAACCACCACATGGATGATCATCTAAGCTTTCTCTTCCAAATTTTAATTCATTTACCCACTTGGCAATAGTTGAATATGAAGGAGCAGTCCCCCTCCCCTCCCAGTGTATTCTGGAAATCGGCTTGAATGTCCTTTGCTTTCATACCTTTCTTTACGAAGTACTTAATCACTGCTCGAATCTTGATTGCCCCCCACCCCCTCCCTCCCTCCCCCTTCCGTCTTGGCAAATCCCTACGTGGGAACAGAACCACGTCACTGCCACAGCTCTCTTCCAACATCCCTGACGTGGCATGTGTTTACAGGCAACAGACCAATGAATTATCATGTGGACAACTTGTTGCACTAGTGCTGACCTCTCACGGTGATTCCAAGAACTTTTCAAACCACCCTTGTATCAGTGTGCAAGAAATTTGATTAAAAACAAAAACAAAAAAAAAAAAATGAATTGACAGGTTCTTGGATGTAGCAGTTGCAAATTGCCTAACTATTTAATGTGTAGCAATAAGAATACAAAGGTTCAAAATTTTGACAGCTGCACATGTGCAGTGAATCTGGAGTCAGCATATCGTATGGCAATACTGGAAGCCATGGGGGGAGAAACATTTGGAGCACACCTCGTTTTTTGCGATAAGGCAATCTTCCACCTTGTGATAATGTTAACTGGCACAGCATTCAAATCTAGCCTTCATGACTCAGAAATTTAATGTGTTCTGTGCAGTCAAAAAAACTGTAGGGTCTAATTTCTTCATTGAAGTAAGTGTTGTTTATATAACTTACCTAGACGAGCTTGTGCAATGGCATTTCATGCCAAGAATTACGTATTTCAGCAAGGTGAAAAATCACCACATTGGGTTGAAGAGGTTTGCACATTATTAAATGAATGTCTTTCAAACTGTTGCATTTGTTATACTGGACATGTCAACACTGTTCTGTTCTTGGGCATCTATATCTTTGAACTTAACATCAGAGGATTTCTTTTTGTGCAGTTATGTCAAGGACCTTGTGTATGTGCTTATTGTGCTGAAAGAAATTTGAAAACTCAAAATGCTCATTTATAATATAGACATATAGTTACTCTACATTTCAGAATGTATTACGTGGTATGGATTATTGCTTAGATATGCTATCTGTGTGACAAAGGGAATTAATATAAAACACTGGTGGAGTACATGAAAAGAAAATGTGTAGTTTTTGTGTGTGTTGTTACCCATTAGTTATGGCCATTCATTGTGGTTGTCCTGTATGTGTGAAGTAGAAGTCTTGACACCTGTAAACTGTTTAACAGAAACCTAAAAGCTTGCCCACAAAGATGACATAGTGATATACACAGCACTTGAAATGAATCCTTTTATTTATTGTGTAGTGTTACGTGGACAGCAAAGTAAAATTTATGTAAAATAATTTCAACTGGCATTGAGACAAGGGATTAGGTGTTAGTCCTAGGCTCTATAAGGCTAATAAGTTGTTAAATACATGAAAAATAAAACAACCAAGAAGTGGTTCACACTGCCATTTGAGTAGCATTGGTATCACTTGCTGTGTAACACAGAAGTAACATATTAGACTGTTGAAACTCTGCATTTGTTAGTAATTGAGCAGATGTGCCATTTTTCATAACATTAGTGTAATTCGTATACAGGTAAAGAATAGTTGTCTTTGTTACCAAGGTAAACATGGATGAGCAGAATCACAGTTTATTCTTAGTTTAATTAAACGATACAATGAACATACATTATATCAGCTAAATCACTCTTTAATCGGATAGTAATAAAATAATCTTTTATTATCACTCCGATGCTGTGTGTTACCATACGGTAATGACCCACTTGAAGCATTAAACAGCACAGTTGCATCAGATCCCAGCCAGACACTTATTTGGTTACTAATTATCTCATAGACAGTGGTTTCATTGTGGGACTTTTCCTGCTAGCTCAGAATATGGGTCATTTTCTGTAGCGATCGTAAATTTTTTTTCTAAGTATGCTGCTTATTTTATATTACTGTTGCTTACTTGGAAGTATGACAAAACTTATCACTGTGATAGCTGAAGCAATAGTGGATGAATAGGTATGGGCTTGCAATTGTAAAACAGCAATGGAATGCTACCAAAAAATGGTATTTGTGGGTTAATGGTATTAGAGGGTTAACATTGATTCAGCCAGTGCAGTAGTTTGTCAAATTTGTACAACATTTTGTGAGTTTTACTATAAATTAACTGCCTTTGTGGAACACTAGAACTTCTCTCAACCAATTTACCTTGAAGCAAGCAGTTGCGCCCCCACCCCACACTCCAGTCTTTAACTTCATCCTTTGTTGCTTGATTCTTCTTGTGTGTTGAAAGCTTGAAATTCTTGGGTGTTAAGCAGTACTAATACATGTTTGTTTCTAAGTAATAGGTAAGTAACAAACCATGGATTATAAGTTTGGCATATAAGAAAACAATTTTTATCATATAAATACTTATGGTCAGTCATGATAGTTTTCTAAATGTGTTTGTCAATGTGACTTCTGTAACAGTCTTCGTAACATTTACGTTCACGTTCGTTTCATTTTTGTATTGATCTGTTCTTAAACCAAACTAACAGTTTATTATTATGTCTGGAGTAGGAGATTTTGTTGTTGTTGTTGTTGTTGTTGTTGTTGTTGTTGTTGTTGTAGTCTTCAGTCCTGAGACTGGTTTGATGCAGCTCTCCATGCTACTCTATCCTGAGCAAGCTTCTTCATCTCCCAGTACCTACTGCAACCTACATCCTTCTGAATCTGCTTAGTGTATTCATCTCTTGGTCTCCCTCTACGATTTTTACCCTCCACGCTGCCCTCCAATGCTAAATTTTTGATCCCTTGATGCCTCAAAACATGTCCTACCAACCGATCCCTTCTTCTAGTCAAGTTGTGCCACAAACTTCTCTTCTCCCCAATCCTATTCAATACCTCCTCATTAGTTACGTGATCTACCCACCTTATCTTCAGCATTCTTCTGTAGCACCACATTTCGAAAGCTTCTATTCTCTTCTTGTCCAAACTATTTATCGTCCATGTTTCACTTCCATACATGGCTACACTCCATACAAATACTTTCAGAAACGACTTCCTGACACTTAAATCTATACTCGATGTTAACAAATTTTTCTTCTTCAGAAACGGTTTCCTTGCCATTGCCAGTCTACATTTTATATCCTCTCTACTTCGACCATCATCAGTTATTTTACTCCCTAAATAGCAAAACTCCTTTACTACTTTGTGTCTCACTTCCTAATCTAATCACCTCAGCGTCACCCGATTTAATTAAACTACATTCCATTATCCTCGTTTTGCTTTTGTTGATGTTCATCTTATATCCTCCTTTCAAGACACTGTCCATTCCGTTCAACTGCTCTTCCAAGACCTTTGCTGTCTCTGACAGAATTACAATGTCATCGGCGAACCTCAAAGTTTTTACTTCTTCTCCATGAATTTTAATACCTACTCCGAATTTTTCTTTTGTTTCCTTTACTGCTTGCTCAATAGACAGATTGAATAACATCGGGGAGAGGCTACAACCCTGTCTCACTCCTTTCCCAACCACTGCTCCCCTTTCATGCCCCTCCACTCTTATAACTGCCATCTGGTTTCTGTACAAATTGTAAATAGCCTTTCGCTCCCTGTATTTTACCCCTGCCACCTTCAGAATAGGATATATATAGGGAAACATTCCACGTAGGAAAAATATATCTAAAAACAAAGATGATGTGACTTACCAAATGAAAGTGCTGGCAGGTCGACATACACACAGAATTCAAGCTTTCGCAACAAACTGTTGCCTCATCAGGAAAGAGGGAAGGAGAGGGAAAGACGAAAGGATGTGGGTTTTAAGGGAGAGGGTAAGGAGTCATTCCAATCCTGGGAGCGGAAAGACTTACCTTAGGGGGGAAAAAGGACAGTTATACACTCTCCCTCCCTCCCTCCCTCCCTCCCTCCCTCCCTGTCTCTCTCGCGCGCGCGCGCGCGCACACACACACACACACACACACACACACACACACACACACACACACACAAGCAGACATATTTAAAGACAAAGAGTTTGGGCAGAGATGTCAGTCGAGGCAGAAGTGCAGAGGCAAAGATGTTGAATGACAGGTGAGGTATGAGTGGCGGCAACTTGAAATTAGCGGAGATTGAGGCCTGGTGGATAACGGGAAGAGAGGATATATTGAAGAGCAAGTTCCCATCTCCGGAGTTCGGATAGGTTGGTGTTAGTGGGAAGTATCCTGATAACCCGGACGGTGTAACACTGTGCCAAGATGTGCTGGCCGTGCACCAAGGCATGTTTAGCCACAGGGTGATCCTCATTACCAACAAACACTGTCTGCCTGTGTCCATTCATGCGAATGGACAGTTTGTTGCTGGTCATTCCCACATAGAATGCGTCACAGTGTAGGCAGGTCAGTTGGTAGATCACGTGGGTGCTTTCACACGTGGCTCTGCCTTTGATCGTGTACACCTTCCGGGTTACAGGACTGGACTAGGTGGTGGTGGTGGGAGGGTGCATGGGACGGGTTTTACACCGGGGGCGGTTACAAGGGTAGGAGCCAGAGGGTAGGGAAGGTGGTTTGGGGATTTCATAGGGATGAACTAAGAGGTTACGAAGGTTAGGTGGACGGCGGAAAGACACTCTTGGTGGAGTGGGGAGGATTTCATGAAGGATGGATCTAATTTCAGGGCAGGATTTGAGGAAGTCTTATCCCTGCTGGAAAGCCACATTCAGAATCTGATCCAGTCCCGGAAAGTATCCTGTCACAAGTGGGGCACTTTTGTGGTTCTTCTGTGGGAGGTTCTGGGTTTGAGAGGATGAGGAAGTGGCTCTGGTTATTTGCTTCTGTACCAGGTCGGGAGGGTAGTTGCGGGATGCGAAAGCTGTTGTCAGGTTGTTGGTGTAATGGTTCAGGGATTCCGGACTGGAGCAGATTCGTTTGCCACGAAGACCTAAGCTGTAGGGAAGGGACCGTTTGATGTGGAATGGGTGGCAGCTGTCGTAATGGAGGTACTGTTGCTTGTTGGTGGGTTTGATGTGGACGGACGTGTGAAGCTGGCCATTGGACAGGTGGAGGTCAACATCAAGGAAAGTGGCATGGGATTTGGAGTAGGACCAGGTGATTCTGATGGAACCAAAGGAGTTGAGGTTGGAGAGGAAATTCTGGAGTTCTTCTTCACTGTGAGTCCAGATCATGAAGATGTCAACAATAAATCTGTACCAAACTTTGGGTTGGCAGGCCTGGGTAACCAAGAAGGCTTCCTCTAAGCGACCCATGAATAGGTTGGCGTACGAAGGGGCCATCCTGGTACCCATGGCTGTTCCCTTTAATTGTTGGTATGTCTGGTCTTCAAAAGTGAAGAAGTTGTGGGTCAGGATGAAGCTGGCTAAGGTAATGAGGAAAGAGGTTTTAGGTAGGGTGGCAGGTGATCGGCGTGAAAGGAAGTGCTCCATCGCAGCGAGGCCCTGGACATGCGGGATATTTGTGTATAAGGAAGTGGCATCAATGGTTACAAGGATGGTTTCTGGGGGTAACGGATTGGGTGAGGATTCCAGGCGTTCGAGAAAGTGGTTGGTGTCTTTGATGAAGGATGGGAGACTGCATGTAATGGGTTGAAGGTGTTGATCTACGTAGGCAGAGATACGTTCTGGGGGGATTGGTAACCAGCTACAATGGGGTGGCCGGGATGATTGGGTTTGTGAATTTTAGGAAGAAGGTAGAAGGTAGGGGTGCGGGGTGTCGGTGGGGTCAGGAGGTTGATGGAGTCAGGTGAAAGGTTTTGTAGGGGGGCCTAAGGTTCTGAGGATTCCTTGAAGCTCTCCCTGGACATCAGGAATGGGATTACCTTGGCAAACTTTGTATGTGGTGTTGTCTGAAAGCTGACGCAGTCCCTCAGCCACATACTCTCGACGATCAAGTACCACGGTCGTGGAACCCTTGTCCGCCGGAAGAATGACGATGGACCGGTCAGCTTTCAGATCACGGATAGCCTGGGCTTAAGCAGTGGTGATGTTGGGAGTAAGATTAAGGTTTTTTAAGGAGGATTGAGAGGCAAGGCTGGAAGTCAGAAATTCCTGGAAGGTTTGGAGAGGGTGATTTTGAGGAAGAGGAGGTGGGTCCCGCTGTGACGGAGGACGGAACTGTCCAGGCAGGGTTCAATTTGGATAGTATATATATATATATCTATATATAATAGAGGGAAACATTCCACGTGGGAAAAATATATCTAAAAACAAAGATGATGTGACTTACCAAACGAAATCGCTGGCACGTCGATAGACACACAAATATACACACAAAATTCTAGCTTTCGCAACCAACGGTTGCTTCATCAGGAAAGAGGGAAGGAGAGGGAAAGACGAAAGGATGTGGGTTTTAAAGGAGAGGGTAATGAGTCATTCCAATCCCGGGAGCGGAAAGACTTACCTTAGGGGGGAAAAAGGACTGGTATACACTCTCACTCTCTCTCTCTCTCTCTCTCTCTCTCTCTCTCTCTTTCTCACTCGCTCACACACACACACACACACACACACACACACACACACACACACACATATATTCATTCATCAAAACACAGAAGTCCATAATACCTATCCTTAAATAGGGTGTCAACTGGCATCTTAACTCAGATTTTTACACAGTAATTTCCACATTTGTAAAATTAAGCTTTCAGATGCCAGCAATAATTTAATATGGAGTTAACCTAAATATATCAAGTTTCCCTGCTTCTCAATAATGCCTATATAGCATCTGGGTAAAACTTGAGTATTAAATATTATTTTGTCTTAACATTATTCAGGATGAACATTAATAAAACTTACAAACTGCAGGGACAGATTCCCAACTGGAAATTGAGGAAAAAAAGGTCCCATGAACAAGCCTAGAAATGCATCATTGCCATGGTAGATGGTTCCGATGAATTAAATTTCCTCTGACCACGTGCTGTGCTCCCCCTTGCTGTAGGCTGTGTGATTGATGCAGTGGACAATAAGCAGTAGAATAGTCCAGTATTCATGTCAGGAAGAAGCAGAGATGGTATTTGTCTATAGCTATTGAGAGGCAGCACAGCTTTACCAACCCAAGTACCCTCACACACCAACCACATCACACATCATTTTGAGCCCTGTTTGGGCATTTATGTGATCATGACTTTGTGGACTAACGTGTAGGGAGACGACACTGTGTGTACACCCGATTTGGAGGAGTGTTCAACAGGGTATTGAGACAAATCCTAGTATAAGGTCCAAGCAAGTGGCCTGCCAACATGATGTATACCAAAGCACGATTATGTGTATCCTGCATGACATCCCTATCACCTGCAATGAGAGCAAGGATTATCAGCAGTGGATTTGCCTCTGTGAGGAGGATTTTGTTGGTGAGTTTTACACCAGACCATCACAGATATGGGATTTCTGTCATCAACTCTCTTTCCTGATGAAGCAGCCTTTACCCAAATTGGCATCATCAGTCTGCATAATCATCTGTGGGCCACACAGTCCTCAAGGAATGGTTGAGGTGTCTTTTCCGCATTGTTTCAGTGGTTAGTATTCCACAATGCCTCAATAGAGGAATGTATGTGGACTCCCTTCAGAATACTCTGCCTAGGCTGCTTTAAAATGTGCCTTTGGCAGTATGACAGGTTGTTGTTTCTGTATAACGGGGCACTGCCCCAGTTTTGCATTACAGTTTGCCGACACCTCTTAATTTACGCTGTATGTTGGATAAGATGGGGAGGTCCTGTAGCATGGCCTGCCAGATCACAGGACTTAAACCACCTGGATTTTACCTCTGGGACATCTGAAAAGTGGTGTGTGATGAACTAGTGCTTGATATGCAGACTCTTAAACAGCGTTTACCTTACCAGTGACACTATTTGGAGAGTGCGAATGTGCGAAAGAATGCGGCAGCCCATAATACAATGTGTGAATGCTTGCATTGCATCCCATGGAGGCCACTTAGAACATACGTTGACATGGATGCGATGCACTTCTGTGCTTTGTTCAGAGATGATTTGTCGTCGTCGCGTGCACTCACACACTACTCATTTCTGGAAACATGTTTATAGGATCTTTTTTCCTCCATTTCCAGTCAGGAATCCATCCTTGCAATTTGTTGATTCTATTAATGTTCACTGTATATTACGATCATAAATAGTATTTGCTCTTATGTAGGGAAAAGGCAGATTGCTACTTCCCATAAAGATAACACAAGTTATAGACAGGTGCAAGGCACTTAATCATTAGCTTTCAGGCGAAGCCTTTGTCAGGGAAGGAAATACCCCACCCCCCTCGCGCACTCACGCGTACCAGTCCGTCTCCCCCCCCCCCCCCCCGTACCGGGCCGTCTCTCCCCCCCCCCCGTACCGGGCCGTCTCTCCCCCCCCCCCCCGTACCGGGCCGTCTCCCCCCCCCCCCCCCGTACCGGGCCGTCTCTCCCCCCCCCCCCCGTACCGGGCCGTCTCCCCCCCCCCCCCCCCCCGTACCGGGCCGTCTCTCCCCCCCCCGTACCGGGCCGTCTCTCCCCCCCCTCACGTTCCGGTCCGTCTCCCCCCCCCCCTCCTCTTCCGGGGCAGAGTCGAGTTTGACAACTAACGTGAATACTGTTTCCTGTTAGAAGTTAGTGTGTCATACATTGGTCTGCTCAGGTGATCATGGCCTTCCCCTCATTTTACGCCAAATTGGTTATTCCGTTAATGTAATTGGCTCTGGTTCTACAGCCAGTTGTAGGTGCCTATATTTTAATGACTAAATAGTTTTATTTTTGTGATCAGTTTTAGAAATTTACAAATGTTTGTAGTCGTTTAACCAAATTTCCTCTCAGAGCATTTAGTTTCAATGAATTGTATACTTGTAACTATCAGAGATAATACTGTTGTAATGACATGATAGAAAAACAGATTTATGAGAACCTGTTGTACTTCATAGTGAACTCCACATTGACTTACTACTGTCATCTGAAAAGCTAATTTTATAATTCTGCAGTGGTGGTTGTATCTTAACAATAATGGAAAGTTCTTAGATAGAAAGATGCACAAAATAGGGGATAATTAGCAACTTACTTATAGAAGATTGGTGCATGGTACGTAGAAGAATGCAGTAAACTGTTAACGGATTTTTCTATTACAGGTTTCTGAGTAGATTAATTTCTCAATATCATTGTGCTGCTTCTTAAAATTTCTGGTGCATTACAACATACAAAATCGGAACTGTTTGACACTTTAAAGATGAATTCCTTTCATAGATTTCTAAATGTTAAGTATTGATACATCATAAGCTGTTTCTGTTTTAGTGTTCTGCTGAGTATGTGCATAAAGAGCTACAAAGGTACGTGAAAATTAAATAGGTGAAATTTTTTTCCAGGTGGTGAAGATGCTTCTAATGGCCATGCAGAACGTCCAATACGGAAAATTTTTGTTGGCAACATTAGTCCAGGTGTAAGTAAGAATTCAAAATGACTTCGTAAATTAAGGAAAAATACTTTAATTCTCTGTAACACAGCCCATTTATTTCAGACGACTCGGGCTGAGTTAAAGGAATGTTTTGACTCATATGGTGTTGTCCTGGATGCAGTTGTTATAGTGGATAAGAATGCCTGCAAAAGAAAATATTATGGATTTGTTACATTTCTGGTCCCAGCACAGGCTTGTTCGTAAGTGTCTGTCATTTAGATTTCTTGAGATTGCATTTTTTCATGTAAAACAGTTCTCTTGACATTGTAATTTATGCAAAATTGTGCACATCTGGCAGTCTAACAAATTTTGAATGAATGATTGTGTCCTGTCAGAACGTGGATTGGCCCTCTCTAATTGAATATATATACTTGAGGAAAATTTTTGGTTCAGTCTTGATTACTGAATGTTACTGAAATGTTTTTCTTTGGTCCCTATGCTTGAAATTGTAGTGTACTCCTAAATTTTTGCCACAGGTACCACTGCAATGATAATTCTCATTAGTCATGTTGGTAAAAAAAATAGGTTATTAAGTCACTAACTCAGGGAATATTGTTGATTTCACATTGTTCATGCGCTCCTTTAGGGCACACAAGTAGCGATTGATAGGGGCAATCTGAATCGATTGAAATTGGAGATACTTGACTGTTGGCACAGACAACTTCCCTTCACTGCCAAACCAATATGACTTAGCAGAGAACACTGAAAGTATCATGTTAACTTTTATGTACAAAAGCAGATGTAACGTGAGATAGCAATACATGAAATAACTCTGCACAGTGAAGACAGTGTAATATGGTGACTACAGCGACATTGTATGGTGCAGTGTTCTCTGCATACGGTTGGTATTAACCTGAAACAAATCATACAAAATGTTGAGACTATATTGTGCTACTCATTACAGCTGCTGCATTTGGTGTCATACTACTATGCATCATTTATGCTTAATCATTGGCGTTTCAAATAGTGTTTCTGAAACACAGTTGCGGACTTCAACAAAGAATTTAAAATATTTCATATACAGCAGCGACTTTATCAATTGGACTAATTTTTGTCATAGGGCATACAGATAATTGAAAATCCGGATAATCGAATGTATTAAGGAAAGACTTTTGTATGATTAGCTCTAGAAAGGTAACCTGCATCGACTGCGTATGGTTATTTTTTTGGGTATGTTGTCATATGGTTATCTTTCTAGGGTTAATACACAATGTTAGGTGTTTATTCAAAACAACAAAAATTATTCAAACTGATTAAAATCACACAAATCAATGTTTATTAGATTAGAGATAAATTTTCATATTTATGTACACATTTTCTTATAATTACTGAAGTATTGCAACCTTGGTCATGCAATGGGTAACTGGAGTTTAATTTTTAAAAATATTTGCTATCAATCTGTTAGTTTTCGAACCATTTGCAAGCTATTTCCAGGGCTGAAAATGCTTCTGCTTGAGATGGTCTCAGTCATTTTCTGCATTTTCATTTTTTTTCTTTTTCTTTCTTACACTTCTTGTTGTCTGCATGCAATAAGTTCCAACGATGTCATCATCCGACATGATCTGTAAACCTTAATCATTAGTGTCACAAGTGAGTCACTTCTTCATATCATCAGCATGACATTCCTAGCATATTAGCATGTGTCAGTACCTTATTTACATCCTCCAAAACAGAATCATTTGTATCAGCTACTGAATTTTCATGCTTTCATTGTTGTATTTGGTTTGAAGCTTTGTTCAGTCTTCCTTTCAATCAAATCCCAGGCACCTTCAACTCTGTAATGACACTCCTTCAAATTCATTTGCCTGAAAAATAACAAAAGTACTATGTAAAAATCTATGTAAATCTATAGAAAAGATCAAGAATGAGATTTTTATTCTGCAGCGGAGTGTGCACTGATATGAAACTTCCTGGCAGATTAAAACTGTGTGCCCGACCGAGACTCGAACTCGGAACCTTTGCCTTTCGTAGGCAAGTGCTCTACCATCTGAGCTACCGTAGCACGACTCGCGCCCGGTACTCACAGCTTTACTTCTGCCAGTATCTTGTCCCCTACCTTCCAAACTTTACAGATGTAAAGCTGTGAGTACCGGGCGTGAGTCGTGCTTCGGTAGCTCAGATGGTAGAGCACTTGCCCGCGAAAGGCATAGGTCCCGATTTCGAGTCTCGGTCGGGCACACAGTTTTAATCTGCCAGGAAGTTTTATATAAAAGATGTTTGTAAATTTGTGTTGATGTTTCAGTAACATTTTGATCTATTGGTTGTAGCAAGAATGACACATTAGGAGGCAAAATTTTACTGGAAACGTGTCATTTTCTGTTGCCAACAGTTCAGCTGTTGGTGCCTTATTCAGTAAAAGCAAGACATTCCCACGTTTGCCAATTTTGTTTTGATTTTTTTTTATTTTTTTATTTTATTTTATTTTTTTTTTCCGTCATGGATAAGTGTTGTCATACTAGTCAGTGAAGATTTCGGTGTTCATCCATGCGCTTCTTCGGTTTCTATGAGGAGGAGGAACTCTGATATTTTGAAGTATCTGGAGTTTTTTATTTTCTGGTGGGGGAGCAGAGGCATTTTATGGGTCTCGGTAGTGTTTGCGCAAACTAATATTGTTACTTGCTCTTTACTATTTTATTGTGGAGCTGAACAAGCTCACCAAGAATTTAAAGATTTTGAAAATAATTTTTTATAATTTAATTTGGTTTCATCAGTGTTGTAAACAAAGTCCACATCAGTCATTTTTGTCCACTTTTTTAAAATCACAGTTAAAAGAATTTGCTGCATCTGCTGAATTTTTTCACTTTGTATTTCCAATTCATGAATTCCATAATGATATTTCAGTCTGTATTACCATCTGTTACTTGCCATTTTTTAACTGTAACGTCTTTTCATGGAGTGAAGGACTAGATATCAGTTGCCCAGTTGATTATTTTGTAAAAATCAACAATACAAAGTTTATATTAAAACTTCTCTTATTGTAGCCTTATTTATCGGCTGCCTTTCAACCAGTTCCTTCCTTTTTTTATGAATCGGTAATGTTTATTTTATCTTTGAGAGATAACTCCTCTCTTGAACTCTGACATTCAAAAGCATAGACATGGTGCAACACAGTGCAGCACAGTAGCAATTGGCAACTGTCTTAAACTATACTTAAAAGCAAGCTGTCTAACTCAAACAGTAATGAAATTGGTGGGGCAGAGACTGCACAGGGTGCAGGATGGTAGTCCAGCATGACATGTCTGTATGTGCATGGACTAAACTACAAAGATATTTGCTCAGGGTTGGCAGTCCGGATATTGCGAATCTGTGTAACTGAGGTCCCTCATGAATCGAAACATGACTGCGTCGCGTCGTTTCATGATTCGAGGGTCAGCAACTGATAAAAATAATTTCCATCTTTGTTAATCATTGCTAGGATGGTATTTTTTTTTTTAGGATTGAGTAATTTATCAGGGAAATCAGAGGAACTTAATTAGGTGCCAGTTGCTTGTATTTTATGTGTAATGTTAATGGATGAATTACTGTCCAATACAAGCAATGTGTGCCATTGATTGCACATTATTCAGCTTTTTCACCCATTATGAACTTTTCTATTTTGTGAAAGAAGTAGTCATTTTGAAGTTTGATTGAGCAATGAACATTTAGATCAAGATGATCGTATCAAAGATGGAACCTTTTTAATCTTGGATTATACTAATACACAGACCCATACTAGTCCATTGGACTGTTTTGTTATGTGAAGACACAATTGAAAACTTGTTCCAGGATGTTTTGGATCAGGATTGAACAACAGGATTGAACAACCAGTAGCCAGCCCATTATGCTGTCAAAGTATGCATGCTTTGTGGTCTGATTGAGATTGTTTCAATTGATGTTTTGTTGTGTATATAAAGATTCTCCCTTTACAAGAATAGACACTCACTAAGAAATGTGGGTGGAGTACCTGGGCCGAGTTAATCCAACTATGTGGAGATGCATGTCTCATCGCTGATTGCTAATTTTCCCCAAAGTTCCTTTGTCACATTGTTCTGTCACTTCAGATGCACACAAGGTTGTTTAAATCTTAGTGTTTGCAGTATTCTTCATGCTTATAATTCTCACTGGGAGAAAATAGCTAAGCCACTAAATTCTCATCCTTGTAGGATTCAAATTCTGATAAGTGGTTTTAAAATCTTTGTTGCCCTTATTTTCAGGTAAATATTAGATTAATGGCTTACAGCCAGTGCAGTGTATCCCATCAATTCTCCTCTATGCTTTTACTGTCTGATGCACTTTACTAAGATTTTTCACAATTTCTTTTAATCATTTGAGAGATTATTCTTTTTAAAAATCGTGGTAAATTCTTGTCCCTTCCGAACTGATTGAGTACTAAATCTCTGACAGCCTCAATGTCTAGACAACCACCACCACCATACTTTTACTAAGGTTCTGTCTAGTTGAAAAATGATCGAAACTCTTGCTCCATTTTGAATGACCTTCTGTCATAATTAGGTTCCAGAAAATTGCAAAATTCGTATCCTTTTTTATTTATAAATGATTAGATGACAAAAGGTTGTCACACTACATGCTGGAGACAAGGTATTAGTGGTTTGAAATTGGCTCTTTAAAAAATGATTGGGGAACTTTCTGACTGGAACATTGACTTTTGCCAAAAATTCAAGTATTTTTCTGAAATTGCCTTATTCTTTTGTCAGTCTTTAAGCTTTCAACAAATGCTCGGTCTGTTGAGAATCAGCAGCATTGTCTCACTGAGGGGCTGCATGTGTATCTGATTTAAGTTATTCAACATTATTTTTTTCCCACCCAGTTCAATAATTACAAAATCTGCAGAATATTAATTTCAGCCTTTTGTTGGGGTTAAGTTGTGCTACTCATACTTAACACCACTACAGATAGAACCTATGAAGCACATAACATAGAAGTAGAATAGAAAATTGTGTTCATGCACTTTCTATCTAGCAAACACATTTTTACACATATTATCTTCCCAAACTGGGTTTTGTCAGATGACATGCAATACCAGTGACTGAAAATTGGTTACATTTTAGATATTTAGGCACAAAAAGAATTGTATCGGACTACTGTATTTACTCGAATATAAGCCGCACTCGAATCTTAAGCCGCACCTGAAAAATGAGACTCGAAATCAAGGAAAAAAAATTTCCCGAATCTAAGCCGCACCTGAAATTTGAGACTCGAAATTCAAGGGGAGAGAAGAGGTTTAGGCCGCACCTCCAAATCGAAACAAAGTTGGTCCAATGAGACACAGTTTAGGTCGAATGAATGACGATACAGCTACAGTAGTTTGGTTCGAGTCGTAAGCTTAGCAGTCAAGCTTTACCAGGTAGCCATTGCTATGCGTCAGGCGCTCCGTCCGTATTTATACGGGTACTCTTCCTTTTTCATGTGCTTCGTCTGGTTTGAATCTATTGCTTATTTTGCTTCGATCTGATAAGTTCCGTTTTCTTTGTTATAGGTGTTTACGTCACTCTAAGCTGAAAATGCATTACTGTACTGTGTCATGCATTGTTTGTAGCATTCTGATAGTGCGTGTTTACGGACTATCGCCGCTCGCGGCATGGCTTGCTTTTGTGCGCGCTACTGCCGCTAACAATAAAAAAAAAAAAAAAAAGAGAGAGGAATCGTCTCATTAGCGAAACAATGGCAAGAGACTGCTAATTGTTGTTACTTACACTGCTGTTTCTTTGATAATGATCAACAAGAACCAAATAATAGACTGCGTATGATAGGACATGTTCTGAACGAGAGTTTAGCGAAAATTTTTCTCTGTTTGAAAATCTTTGCGGCCGCTTCTTCAGTACATCAAATTCTGCACAGAAATTAGTCATCTTAGATTTGAAAATCTAGTCAGTTGCCGTGCTTCATTTCTGACTGTATCACTTAATACGAATATAAACATGACATGATACATATACTCTTCCGCGTTTGCTGTTGTCTCACTCTAGTTTCGTAGTTTATTAGGCAGGCAAGATTTAAATGAGATAGCAGCATACACAAAAGAAAACATGGCAAAATGTTTATATTCGTATTATTCTTATGGTGCAGAGAATACTGCATGTGATTCACAATTCTTAAAAGTTCCTATTAGCAACCATCTCTTGTGACAGATACGAAAAATTTCAGAACGTAGAGTTGGCCATATTGACAAACATCCCAAACAGTCTTGCCAGTCGGATTTTCGTAGTACATTGAAATTCTGCTACATTCGAAGATGAACAATACGGAGTTTGTATTTACTTCGTTGGATAATGTATGAAAATGCAGTGGTTGAAACTTGGGGCGGAGAAAAAAAGCTAGTCTTCCACCTTTAAAAAAAAAATAAAAAAAAAATTATTTACTGACGCAGAGGTTTTGGCGCCAGTATTTATCTTTGTGCCTACAAACCATGCCTGTGTAGCGCTACATATATTCGACAGCAGAAGTTCGTTGTGGCGGCACCTACCAACATTTTTCAGAACTCCCACTTGCTTTGCACTCGATTCTAAGCCGCAGGTGGTTTTTTGGATTACAAAAACCGGAAAAAAAGTGCGGCTTAGATTCGAGTAAATACGGTAACGCCTATTTCAAAATAGTGCCTATTAGGTAACTTCACATTTGTGCGTTTTGATGCAGAATTTGCCCCTGCATTCACATTTATTGCAAAATGTAAATTTTTCAGGCCCCTAGTCATAAGTTCGATCAGTGGTAACATTGGAATGTAATAGAGGATATGAATTGTGGTTCATATTTAAAGAATGGTTATGTTTTAAAAGCAGTTTAGTTATGATTGTTTAGAAATTAATTTGCTGATTGCAATTGAATTGACATTCACCATGTTTGGTATAGACCTACTATTCAAAACAAATGCATGAAAATTTCAGCCAGCCTGGGATTTCCCCATTGTAGCAACCTATTGCCTTGACCACTTGAGATCTGTGCGAGCTCCTCAGACTGACCCAGACATCTGCATGTCTCGCTGTCTGCCTCCTAATATTGTCGTTCTTTAAACGCGTTATCTAATATTCACATTACTTGGCTTAACCAATGGAAAATCCACTGTGGAATAACAACATGAAAAGGATAGATTGCTACTCACCACATAGAAATGAAGTCACAGACATGCACAACAAAGACTGCTGTACATTTTAGCTTTTGCCCAAAAGGCCTCCTCCTAAAATAAAAAAAAACCCACACACATGCACGTAAGCACAACTCGCATGCACGTAACTACTCTCTGGCAACTGAAGCTGGACTGCAATCGGCCATGTGGGGGTAAGGAAGCGGCTGAGGTGGGGAAGGGGAAGATAGCAGGGTGGTGGTGGAGGGTGTAGTGCTGCTTGAGAGAGCATGCAGACACATAGTGGGGAAAGGTAGGGTTGCTAGATGTAGTCTGGGTGATAGAAAAGGAGATAAGTGAGGTGGAAAGACTAGTGTTGCATTGGTGGAGTAGAAGGCTGTGTAGTGCTGGAATGGGAGCTTTACTGTTCATGCCACTGGTCGACAAAGAGCTATGGTGCCTTTCTTTGCACAGTCTCTTGTTTCAGCTTGGTGATAGAAGGGTGTATACGACCCGGGAAAAACCTGGGGATTTTTTCATCCGGGAGAAACCTGGGACAAATCCGGGAATTTTTTAGAATTCCGGGAATTTTCCATTGTTTTTGTTTTCAGTTAAATTTTTGTAATTTTGACTGGTAAGAACCGATGCTCTAACAAAAGGTATAACTGTATCCCGCTACTGCAGAATAACACTTCAACAATAAAACATAAACAAGAGAAAAAACAAAAATAACTTAAATTGCAAAGGAAATGTGCCATATACGATGACACACAGTGCCCATGCAAGCGGGTGCCAACAGCAAAATGTGTCAAAGGCTTTAGGAAGACTATGCAATGCTTTTAGATTAGATTTACTTTCATTCCAATTGATCCATAGTGAGGAGGTCCTCCAGGATGTAGAACATCTCAGAAAAACAATAATACATGACAAATATTTACAACTAAAACAAATAAGCTAATGTACCATTCCACAGGTCCCAAGTGGAATGATCGTCATTTTTTTAATGAACACTATATGAAAGTCATTTTACAAATACTAATGCACTGAATTTAAAGAAGTTTATTTATTTATTTATAAGGTAATAAACGTTTAATACAACTACTAGAATACTTATTTACAATGAATACATTACTGCACTGAAATGGTGCAGAACATAGATTGTACTTGCGCGCGCGCGCGCACACACACACACACACACACACACACACACACACACACACACACACACACACAGCCTCCAATGTGTGTGAAGTCACAACTGTTTACATTAGATTCTTTTTAGCAGTTATTACGAGCGGGATCATGTGCATGTGCAGTTGAGCCACATTTGCATAGTAGATTCTCCATCTTCTGGCTACAGGAATGTGGCTATTGGCTGTGCAAGCAATCGCAGCAAGCAGCTAGATGCTACTGGGAAAAGGGGGTGCCAAATTCATATTCTAGAGGGAAAAAAACTTGTTTCACAAAGCACTTAGCATCCAGCGCACGTTGGTATATCAATTATTTATGATTTCAAAATGCATCCCTGTTGGTTTTTAACATTTTTGAAGACATTCTAAGTTGATTTCTGAATGAATCATAAGTTGATTTGTGAATGCATGCATAGTGTATGTGATGTCTCAGGGAGAATCCTCGTCTCGTCTAGAAATAATTTTCTGCAGACAAAAGGGGACGGGGCTATACGAGCTGAGCGGAGTAAAGCCGAACGGATGAATGCCAATCGCTGTCTGATTATGTGGTTGATTAGGTTTGCGAATGATCGGTGTTGTTATGATTACTAGCGAAACCCATAGATTCAGACTACCAGAATGGAAATAAATGGCTAACAGGAATAACAGGTGAGAAAGATTACATATTATCTTCTCAGTGTATTCAAGAGAATGAAATTTTGACAGAAAATTTTTGGCCAGATTGCTACTCTAGTAAGGACCAGTTGTACAGCCACCGGCTAGCAGCCGCTTGAAGTTCTTTTCTTGAAGTAACGCGGAAAACGTGTTGTACGAACATGTAACAAAGCCTAACCAGAGAATAATCACAGGATAACTAAACCTGTGATTCTGGTAGGGTTAATGAAGTTGATCGGTGAACAAATTTTGACAAAGACAGGAATAGCTACAGAATTGGTGATGACAAGATTGTTTGTTAGAATGAGTAAGGAGAAGAAATGGGGACATCACATAAATTATGTAAGAATAAGAAGATACAAAATTTATATAAAAATTTCATAATATTACTTTTTCGATCTCGTGCTTGAGAAACTGGTGCCTATGAATGAAATGTGAAACAATTTCCTAACAAAAAACTTTTTGCTTGTTGTGGACCTAATCAAGGTGTATCCGCAAACAAGGAAAAAAAATTGGATTTCCCGGTTAAAAATACACTTTCTCCTGGATGAAAACATACTTTTTCCCTGTTAACTGATGCGAGATTTTCTCTCGGAACTGTATAACTTCTGTCCTTTGAATGATTATGGTTTTATACATGGACATAGAATGTCCCGGTGCTATCTAAATCCAAACACAGGGAAAAAATGTGTTTTGGAAAGATCTTTGATGTGCAGCAACACGTACACTGCATATTTTCGTGTTACGAAAGTATAAATTTGAATTCCACCAAACACCGCATGTTACTTTCCGATGCATTGAAATCGAGACTGCGATGCACTTTTGTAAGCAAGTTATAGCTCATGTCACGTGATCTTGCCAGCTGATGAAAGTGGGTATTCAGAGCTTAGAACATGTGATGTAGTTGGCCAATAGCAACATAACTGTTAAGTAGTGTGAGCACATAAACAGAATAAGTTAATGGTTTAAATTAATATACGTAGTGTTGCTACATGAAACACAATGCTTCCACATATAATATTGGTCGGGCTCGAAATTCTTCTAAATGGCTCGTCATCAAAGAATTTATTTTTAAATGAGAGTGAAACGTTCTGTGATTTAAGAAATTCATCGCACAGTTTTGCATATAGGTCCGGTGTAACTACCAGAATGGTACTTGATGGTAAGGCTTTTCAAACCATTGTTCAGAATATTTTCCCGCGACCTGTTAGAAATAGGTTCGTTTCTGCAGTTGTCAGAGAGCGCCAGATGCAGGCATCACCGCACTTGTGCAGCTTTGATGTCGTAGGGAGCCCGTATGTTCGTATGTGTAAAACATTAAAACATCTTACACTATGTCATAAAAGAAACAAGACATCAGAGGATACTCAAAGAGCATCGAAATTTCGTGACCCATACTAAAATGTGCACATTTAAAGTGCACATTTGTATGTCCAGATACCCAGTGAAGTAGGCAATGACCTGATATTAAGTTTTCAATGTGGTTTTAAGGATATACATTTTCTTGGAGTACCAGTACTGTGTTTTCTCATGTTTGGTTCTTTGTTATGGCCTAATGCCGTATGTGCTAGAAGTTGAAAATATGCACTTGAAATGCAACGAACAGTGTGTGGAATTAAACACTTATTTTCAAATATATTGTCTACTTCAGCGGAAAAGATTAATAAAAGAAAATTTCTTTAGCAAAGTGACAAAAATAACATTGTTCTGCAAGGCAATTAACCTCTTGAGTCTCGAAGATAAAATAAGTGAGGAAAATTGTTTTCAGTGTTATTTTTATTAGTCTTACACATAATTACATTCAGGATTACATTATTTGTATTTTTATTTTTTGTACAGTCCAAAATATTTTAGGTACACATGTGGACTTCAGGTCTTAACTGGTAAATAAATAATACATTGAAAAACAGGTTGAAGTTTTTGTTGATGGAATTTTAAAAAACAGTTGTTTTTAGTCACACACAAATAAACATTGCACTTCTTGCACAAGGTTCTTGTGCAGGATTTGCAATCTTCAAAAAGACATTTAGAAGCATTCTTTGCCTCTACGTATTGGGGAAGATGATCAATCCGGTCATATGGAGTTGGCTTCCTTGACATGGAAACAACTTTTCTTCTTTTGGGTTTATTGTCTTCATCTTCTCCTGAGCTGTCGGTGATCTACTGTTCATCGAAGATTATTTGTTTGGAGAGTTGTGAGGACCCTTTGACATGAGAACCCTTTATCAGTACATTGGCCAAATTCAGTCTGAAGTTTATTAGGGACAGTCTGTTACACTTTGGTACTACTTCTTTTGCACAGGTTCTTTTGTACATAATACAGCAATTAATAATAGCTAAATCAATAAAATGGTTAAATAGTCCGAAAGTCCATTTTCTTGTTCTGGTATTTGACCTGTAGTAGGCCACGAATCTGTCACATAGGTCAATACCACCCATGTTAACAGTATAACTCTTCACAATAGCTGGTTGTGGTACATCAATACTTTCGTTCTGCACCTTTGACCATCACTTACAACTAACTTGCGGCTCACTCCCAACACAAGATGATACCAAAATGACAGCCTTGTTATCTTTCCATTTAAGTGCACACACCTTTTTGTCTTCCCTCACATATTCATCCCATTCACCTCCGTTTGGATCACAATCAGTTTCAAATTTTGAAGCCACATCAGAAATTCTGTTTTTCATTAACAGTACCTGTTTGATATGTTGCTGCTTAAGAGAAGCTCAATTGACTTAATGTCTGTAAAAAAAAGTCACTATATATCACATGCTGCCCATTGTTTGGAACTGTCAGTCAACAGCTTAATTACACTTGCACTTAAACCTATTTCTTTTAATTCAGGGTCAGGCACTGTTCCTTTGCCACTACATATTATGAAGTCAAGAACTAAACCATCTGATGATGCCAAAATAAAGTTTTTCAACCCAAGAGGATTGGGTTTCGATGGCACATAAGTTCTCATTGCACATCTGCCAGAGAATCATCTGCTCATCAATTGATAGGTGCTTTGATCGTGGCAAAGCAAGACACTTATTCCTGAAAACATTAATGAAAGACCTCACTTTCCAAAGTTTGTCACTCCTATCTTGGTCATGTAATTTATTTACAAAATGTAAATGATTGCGTAACTTAAAGTATCTGTCTAGAGTTAGAGTATCACTTATGAGAGGCAGATCAAGTAGCCTACTCCAGTACATCTTGGCTTGTGGTAGCTTGAGCATACCCACTAGAATTTCAATGCCAACAAAGGAAAGAGTTTCGTTCTTATTTGTGTTCAAATTCTTACTATTACTTTGCACATGATATAGATTTGTCTGTTCTGCAACAACATTCCAAAAATTCTTATCATAATATTCGAAAAAGTATTCAGCAGGATCCCTTAACACACCATCCGTCATATCTTCGAAATTATATTCACCTGGTTCCTTGTTTTCCATTTTTGGGCACTTCCATTTCAACTTAACGTTTACGTCCACTGTCCTGCGACGAACCAAGTGTAGGGTCTTCTATTTTGATGTCTGCTTGTTCAGTAGTGACTGTAGATTCGGGGATAGCCTCCTCATCTGACAATTGTTGACTCTCATCATCTGAAAGTGAACTGAAGTCACTCTCCTCCAGCAACCGAAGTACATCTTCATCGTTGATTACTGAAAATAATGCCAAAAATTAATTTTTGATGTTTAAATAATCGAGATTGTAAACATTATATAATATTTTGCCACAACAGTTGGATAATTGAGGATTTCTTCACACAATACCATAACAACTAAAACTTTACAATGAATAAGGTAAGCAGGAAAACTTTGAGGTTGAGGCCTGAAGTACACATACGTGTAATCCGACTTTCGATGTCCACTGTATTCACAGTAAGAGAGAATTTGGGGGGGGGGGATATCAATCACATTTGTGACTATTTTTACATATGTAAAGCAGAAAATAAAGTAAAGTTAGTGTATAGAATAAGGTATTATTTTGAATTACCTTCAGAGTGTGTGCTGTGTGTAGCAATTTTGCCGACCCAAATCTTCAAAACATGAGAGGGCACTGCAAGCAGATTGTGGTGCAATCTGGTGGCATGGACTGAAACTACGAAGCTTCCACAAACGTGTACTAGAGGTATTTAGTCGATAGAAACTGTTCATAAGCTTTATGAAATAAAACCACGAAATCCACGCATGTGGACCCACGGACTGAGGTCAATGCTTGACTGTCAGAAAGGTGGAAATAAAATAAAATCTGCTACTAAAAACACATTTTAACCTTCCGTAATTATGTGAATGTGTTTTAATTCACTTGATAACTCCCGGCCACAGAAATCTGTTTTGTTTTCATTTGACGTGAGAGTAGTAAATGAAGAGGAAACAGCAAAATCAATAAATGTAAACATGGGTCACGTCGAGACTACCCACTGTAACTCAGACTGCTCTGCGCATCAGCCCTTGATCTAAGGTATTTCCAAACCGGGGAAATACCCCGCCACTCCCTCGAGCGTTTGAGATAGGACGTTAAAAACTAAAAAAAAAGAATAGAATTTTCAAAAATATGTTCATTTTGTAGTGCACATCTTTCTGAAGAGTCTGATACATAAAACGTGTGTTCGAGGAAATGTAATAACACGTTATTTGGGTGTAAGTGTGCCAAAGTGCAGTGTCTCGCCTTCTCACACAGCATTCTTCTATCGCACGTCACTCTACTTCACTCTGTGGAATTGAAACGTGTATCTTTTGTAATGGATGCCATTAAACCATATTCATAACAGTGGAAATTAAAATGTTCTGTGGTGCCTCTCCTGCTTACAATCGGTGGGTTCGACATCCTGCCCCCCCCCCCCCCCCTTGCTACTTTGTGTGACATAAAATTAAATAAAGGATACATAAACCCAGTAAAGACATGAGACAAGCAAGACATTACACATTGCTTCAATCTTTAGCTCCTAGAATTTTTTTCTCTCTGATCTTGCTACAGCTTTACATGGCGTGCCTTCCTTTCTTGGAAAGAATCTATTACCTCGTCAAAGTTCATCAAACATTTTCTACCTGAAAAGTCGAAATGTCATTGTATAATACTGAAAACGCTGTTAATACAAATAGGACCCAAGACTGGTATGGTTTCCCGATCTGATTACGTCTATTTTGTCACTGGCCTTTCTAATACTGCAACAATTGTAACACACACCAAATAAACGAGACTGTTTTGGCACAAACTATCTTTTTTGTAACAGAATATAATTCACAAAGTACCAATATCAAATGCCTATAAGGCCTACTACTAGTAAAAAGCTTTACAGCAGGAAATAGTTTCACACTTCATTCATACGCTTCAGTTTCTCAGGCATGAGATCGAAAAGTAGTAGAACGAAATTTGTATAAAAACTTGGAATTTTCATATTGTTCCATAATTTGTGTAATGTCCTCGTTCCATAATTTGTGTAATGTCCTCGTTTCTTCTCCTTCCTCGTTCTAACAAAGTCTTGTTATCACTAATTCTGTAACTATTCCTGCCAATGTCAAAGCTTAATCGCAGGTTAACTTCACTAACTCTGCCAGAATCACCGGTTTAGTTCACCCGCTATTATTATCTGGTTAGGCATTGTTACATGTTCGTATAACGCGTTTTCCGCACTTATTCCAGAACTTAGAGTGGCTGCTAGCCGGAGACTGTACAACTGGCCCTTACTAGTATAGTGATCTGGGCAAAAATTTTGTGTCAAAATTTCGTTTTCTTGGGTACACAGAGAAGGTAATATGTAATCTTTTTTTACCTGTTATTCATTTATTTCCGCTCCTGTAGTCTGAATCTATGGATTTTGCTAGTAATTATAACAACCTCATCATTCGCAGACTGAATCAACCACAGAGACAGTGGTTTGCATTCATCCATTCGTCCTTACTCCGCTCAGCTCGATAGCCCCTTTTTGTCTGTAGGAAAGTTTGTTTCTACATGCGACGAGGATTCCACTGACAGAGACATCAGGTACACTATGCGTGCATTCACAAATCAACTTGAGATTCATTCAGAAATCAACTCGGAATGTGTTCGAAAACTGACAGGAATGTGTTTCAAAGTCAGGAATAATCGATAGACGAACGTGTACTGAATGCTAGTTGCTTTGTGAAACAAGGTTTTCTCCCCTGAAGAATAAGAATATTCCCCCCCCCCCCCCCCCCCTGGGCCTGCTGCGCATGTAGGAATCTGACAGCTGGGATGCTCCAGTAAAATTTTTCCCAGTAGCATCTAGCTGCTTGCTGTGACTGCTTACACAGCCCACATTTCTGTAGCCAGAGGTGGGAGAAGATACTACTCAACTGCACATGCGCATGATCCCGCTTGTAACTGCTAAAATGAATCTAATATAAACAGTTGTGACTTCACGCTCATTGGAGGCAATTTGTTATGAAGCATTGTGTAGTCTTCCTAAACCATTTTACACATTTTGCTGTTGGCGCCCGCTTGCATGAGCACTGTGTGTCGTCATCGTATATGACGCATTTCCTTTGCAATTTAAGTTATTTTCGTTTTTTCTCTTCATGTTTTATTGTTGAAGTGTTATTCTGCAGTTAGAGTATCAGTTCTTACCAGTCAAAATTACAAAAATTTAACTGAAAACAAAAACAATGGAAAAATCCCGGAACTATAAAAAATTCCCGGGTTTTTCCCTGTTTTCTCCCGGATGAAAAAATTCCCAGGTTTTTCCCAAATCTCCCAGTTGTCCTGGGTCGTATACACCCTGCTAATAGGCATTTGATATTGGTACTTCGTGAATTATATTCTGTCGTGTTATAAAAATGACCATTTGTGCCAAAATAGTCTTGTTTATTTGGTGTGTGTTACAAAATTGCTGCAATAGTAGAAAGGCCTATTTTGTTTTATCTATCAGACAGTGACGAAATAGACGTAATCAGATCAAGAAACCACACCAGTCTTGGGTATTATTTGTATTAACAGCTTTTTCAGTATTAGGTAACGACATTTCGATTTTTCATGTAGCAAAACGTTTGACGAACTTTGATGAGGTAATAGATCCTTTCGCAGAATGGAAAGCACGCCATGTAAAGCTCTAGCAAGATTAGAGAGAGAAAAATGCTAGGAGCTAAGGATGGAGAAATGTGTACTTCCTCTTGTCTTTATTGGTTTTATGTATCCGTTATTAATTTTGTCACACAACAGCAAGTTATTAGCTAATAGGCAATAAAGAGTGCAAATATTCTGAAGAGTTCTTGTTCTCCCGATTACAAATAATCCCATTCGCTATTAATTGTGAGATTTTTTTAAGAGGGTCAGGCTGTCAAACCGGCTGACTGGGAGCAGGAGAGGCACCACAGGACATTTTAATTTCCACTGTCCCAAATATAGTTTGATGGCATCCATTACAAAATATACGCGTTTCAATACCACAGAGCAAATACAGTGACGCACGATAGAAGAATGCTGTATGAATAGGCGTGACACTGCACTTTGGCACGCCAAGACCAAACAACATGCCATAAATTTCCTTGAACATGTATGTTTTAATGTTTCAGACTTTTCAGAAATATGTGCGCTACAAGATGAACATATTTTTGAAAATTCAAATTTTTTAAATTATTGACCCCGTTAGCAAATATCGTAAATCTGGGGCTAATGCCCAGAGCAGTCTGAGTTACGGTGGGTAGTCTCCACGTGCCCCGTGTTTACATTTAGTGATTTTGCTGTTTGTCCATCATTTACTCTCACGTCAGATGGAAACAAAAAGATTATCTGTGGCTGGGAGCTATCTAGTGAATTAAAATACATTCACATAATTATGGAAGGCTAAAAGATGTTATTAGTTTCAGATTTTTATTTTCACCTTTCTGACAGTAAAGCATTAATCACCTTGCAGAACGATGAAGTTATTTTTGTCTGTTTGCTAAAGAAATTTGAGTTTTATTAACCTTTTCCGCAGAGGCAGTCAATGTATTTTAAATTAAATGTGTAATTCCACAGTACTGGCTAGTTTCAACTGTTCACTGCATTTCAAGTGCACGTTTTCATCTGCTGGCATGTATGGCATTATGCCATAATAAAAAACCAAACATGATATAATACAGTACTGGTGCTCCAAGAAAATTTACGTTCTGAAAACCACAATGAAAAGCTTAATACCGGGTCGAGGTCTACTTCATTGGGAATCTGGACATACAAATGTGCACTTTAAGTATGCATTTTAAATGTTGTTCACGAAATTCCAATGCTCTTGGAGTATCCTTCGATGTCTTTCTTTTATGACATAATACGTTCTACATGTACCTACATACGGGCTTCCTACGTCATGGTAGCTGCGCAAGCGTGGTGTCACCTGTTATCTGCGCTCTCTGGCATCTGCTGAAACTAACCTATTTCTGACAGGTCGTGGGAAAATATTGCGAATGGTGGTTTGAAAAGTGTTACTTTCAAAGTAAATATCCTTTTACGTAAGTTGAACTGTGTGCAAGAATGTACCATGAATTTCTCAACTCTGAGTGTTTGACTCTTATTAAAAATCTCCTCTTTGATGAGGAGTCATTTAGAATTTTGAACCCTGAAGATCAGACATTTGTCATTGTTAAAAATTTTACTGGTGCATTTGTATGACACATCTTAAAGTGTAACACGCGCAAAAAGATCAACATTATATGCGAAAGCTTAGCTTTCCTTGCAGCATATTAACCTTAGAGACCAAGCTTTGCTTTTCTTGTATGAACACTATTAATTTAAACTGTTAACTTTCCCTGTTTGTGTTTTCGTGTTATTTAAGTGATGTTGCTGTTGGCTGACTACATCACGTGTTCTGAATATCTGCTGTCATCGGCTGGTGAGATCACGTGACATGAGCTATGACTGGCTTACAAAAGCGCATCACAATCTGGATTTCAATGATTTGGAAAGTAACATGCAGTGTTTGGTGGAATTCCAGTGTATACTTTCATAATACGAAAATATGCAGCGTACATGTTGCTGCACATCAAAGATATTTCCAAAATGTGTCTTTTTCCCTGAGTTTCGTTTTCTAAAGTGCCGGGAAATTCAATGCCCGTGTATAAAACCATGACCATTCAAATGATAAGTTTTGCAGGAAAAATATACTGTCACTTAACATGGAAAAAGAGTGTTTTCACCTGGGAGAAAGTGTATGTTTAACCGGGAAAAATCCGGGTATTTTTTTCCTTGACCACGTACACACCCTGTGATAGAAAACCAGTTTCATGTCCAGTTACAGCTCTGTCCAGAAGTCAATTACCTTTCACCTGCAAACAACGCGAAAGTTCCTTGCAGGGACTGACACAATGATCTTTCACTTCAACTCGCAACAGATTTGGCACCCATTTTGCAGTCTTGCTATGGAAGCTCAACACATCATGGACAATATAGTGTGCTGAACCAACACTAATATCCAAAAAATGGCTATTTTGTTTACAGTAATGAGATTGCTATCCTTCACAAACTCTCTACAGCAAACGGTTTGTCATTTTTCGAAAAACAAGGATAACTCCTGTCAACATCCAAATCAACAGTACATCTTCTAGAAATTTTATTGCACTTTTAAAGATGTCATTTGAATCACCATTGTAGATCGTTAATCCAGACACTAGCCCGGCATTTCTGTGCTTCTTGTGAATGTTTGAATGGACCTTCTTAATGTCAAGGCATAATTGCCTCCATTTTCAGTAGGCCCACAGGTTTCATTCAATTAATTGCAGCATTATGAAATCTAATTGTTGTCAGACTTTCGCAAGTTTTGGGATTTCTTTTTCCTCCTCCTTTTTTAGTGGACTTTGAATGGTAGACAACAGTGAACTGAGGGGTGCACAGACCACTCTGTATATTGGTATTGCAAGTCACTTTTTATGTAAGATTGGCCATCAGTTTTGCACTGCATATCAGAGTAGTTAGTTTTGGTTGAAGTCGTCCTCTAGTGAGATGATTCCCCACCCCACGGCTTCACAAGACTTGTAGAATGTAGGTTTCATTTCTGAAATTGTGGGGAAAATACTATTATTAAAACAGTCTAAAGATTTGTGATAATGTTGACAACATATCCCAGAAACCAACTCAGTGTGGTGAATTACTGGCATGTGTCATTCAGTAAGCATACAGTACTTACTGACTTTGCATTGTTATGGATTTCATGACACTTAACCATCAATGAAATTGGTCACTGGACAAGCAGTCTGAGAAGGATCTCTGTGTACATTGGAAAATTGTTCACAATTTGTTCTACCTAGTTGTAATTATACTTTTTGTACATAATGAAACCTGGGATTCATATTTATTAGATGGCAAAATCACAGTGTCAGTATGTGTTGAAGAGCCTGTTCTGAAATTTGTTTCGGAAACTCTCATTTAACACGACAATGCAAATAACACTAGTTAGAATGATACTATGTTGGTGGTGATACGTTCAGGAATACTTTTAGCAGAAGTATGTGTTGCTAATGGAGTCAGTTTGGTACTTCATTCCTATTAAGAGCTAGAAATAGTATTGTTTTCATGTGTGTATTGACATGCCTCCAATTTTTACAACAGTGATTAAAGCACTGGACTGGTATGTGGGAGGAGAAGGATTGAAATTCCTACCAGGTCATCTAGGTTTTGGTTTTGTGTGATTTCTGTAAATCTTTAAAGATGAATACTTTGGTGATGGCTTTGTCTTTGACAACTTCATTGTTGACAGTATGTTAAACATAAATTTACTTAAAAGTTCAACTTTTTTGGTAGATAGTGATGCGGTGATTCCACATGCTTTTAATTCTTCATTTGTTCATGTTTTTTGATTGTCCTCGGTGTCTTTGTACTGCGTTGCTACACTGGCTGAAAAATGGGTTGTGGATTCCGGCACTGACTACTTCAAATGATGTAACCAATAGATGCACAGTTACGTTTTACAATACTTTAATTTCACTGTTCACAACCCCCTGATAATACACAGCTATATGTGTATGGCCAGTGCACTATTGTTTAAACTTCCCATAAGCCTCATTAATACAGGTTGTATAAAACCCGGGAATTTTTTTTCATCCGGGAAAACCCGGGAATTTTTCATTGTTTTAACTTCAGTTAAATTTTTGTAAGTTTGACTGGTAAGAATTGATTCTCTAGCAATGAATGTTACTGAGTCCTGCTACTAGAGAATGATACTGCAGCAATAAAATATAAACGAGAGGAAAAAAATAAAACATTAATGGCAAAGGAAATGTGCCATTTACTTCAATAAAACACCGTGCCCTCACAAGCGTCTGCGAACAGAAAAAATGTCAAAGGCCTTAGGCGAAGACTATGTAATACTTTGTAACAATAAACTGTTTCCTATGAGCGTGACGTCACAACTGTTTACATTAGGTTCGTTTGACCAGTTGGCCAGTGGGCTCATGCACATGCGCAGTTGACTTGCGTATGAGCAGTACCTTCTCAACGAGAGAATTTTTTTTCTCGCACTCTAGCTGCCAGATTCCCGCATGCGCAGGTGCAAAGGTCTGAGTTGTAGTGGGAGGGGGTTAGTCTCCCCTGACCCCTGTTTGTGTTAAGTAATTGTGCTGTTTCCTCTTCGTTTACAGCTCCCACGTTAAATGAAAACAAAATGGATTTCTGCGGCCGGGAACTATCAAGTGAATTATAATACATTCACATAATTACGGAGGGCAAAAATATATTATTAGTTTCAGTTTTACGATTTTATTTTGGTTTCCAAAATATTAACAGTCAAGCATTAATCGCCTTGCAGAACAGTGAAGTTATTTTTGTCAGCTTGCTAAAGAAATTTGACTTTATTAATTTTTCTGCAGAGGCAATCAATTTATTTGAAATGAAGTGTTTCGTTCCACAGCATTGACTAGTTCAAACTGTTCGATGAATTTCAAGTGCACGTTTTCATCTTCTGCCGTGTATGGCATTATGCCATAATAAAGAACCAAATATGAGAGAGTACAGTACTGGTACTCCAAGAAAATTTACATCGAGGAAACCACACCGAAAAGCTTAATATCAGATGGGACCTACTTGATTGTGAATCTGGAAGAAGACCAATGTGCACTGCAAGCCAAATTATGCATTTCAGTATGGTTTACGAAATTCCGATGCTTTTGGAGTATCCTCTGATGTCCTGTTCAATGGCATAATGTAAGCTCTCTTAGTGCTTTATACATACAAACATGCGGGCTTCCTACACTAATGCAGCTGTGTATGTGCAATAATGCCTGTTTTCTGTCACTCTCTGGCAACTGCTAAATCGAATATGTTTCCAACAGATTCGGGGTAGGATTCCAAACAGTGCTTCGAAAAGCGTTACCTTCAAAGTAAATTTCTTTTCATGCAAGGTAAATTATGTTAAATGTGAGAAAGTGGGATGAATTTCTTGAATCACAGAGCGTTTAAAACTGAACATTTGAGGACCAGCTACTTACAAGAATTTTGAGCACAGAAGATCAGACATTGGCAAAATAGATAGATATTACATGTGAAAGCTTAGCTTCTCTTGTAGCTTATTAATCTTAGAGATCAATATTATACATGAAAGCTTAGCTTTTCTTTTAGCTATACTATGTATATTAACGTGAACTGTTAACTTTTCCTCTTTGTGTGTTCGCACTATGTAACAGTGATCTTGCTATTGGCTGACTATAACACGTGTCCTTTGCTCTGAATATCTGGTGTCATCGGCTGGCGAGACCACATGGCATGAGATATGATTGGCTTACAAAAGGACATTGCAATCTTGATTTCAATGCTCCGGAAATTAACGTGCTGTGTTCGGTGCAATTCGAATTTGTACTTTGGTAATACGAAAATATGCAGTGTATATGTTGCTACTCATCAGAGGTCTTTCCAAAGCTTCTCTCTCTCTCTCTCTCTCTCTCTCTCTCTCTCTCTCTCTTTTTTTTTCCCCATACTTCCTCCGCTAGTGTATAAAACATTAACTATTCAAAGGAATGATAAGTTTTACAGTTCCGAGGGAAAATAATGGAAAACCTACTGTCACCTAGCACTCAAAAAGTGTATTTTCGCCTGGGAAAAGTATATTTTTTAAACAGGAGATCCGGGTATAGTCTGGGAATTTTTTTTCCTTGGCCACGTATACACCCTGTAATAGTTTGCAGGCAAAACTCCACATACAGCTAAAATAGTTTCTTGTTAAACATCTATGAGCAATAGAACCTAACCACAAAGTTCACAGTTCTTAAAGAATAATCAGGTACGTATGGAAACACAGTGCCACTCCTTGCTTTACCCACGGCCTAATTGTCGGGAGTCGCTGCTACAACCTTGAGACTCTGGCCTAAAAATGGGGATGAGATGTGAATTCAAGAACTCAACAAGAGTTCTCTTAGCCTTTCTCACCTCAATTCTCCACAATCCTACCTACATGTGGTGCCCCGTTAAGCTGAGCAACCCAGTGGAAGGTTGGGTAACCAACCCCAGCGGGAAACTGAGTCAGTGAGCCAACAGGATGTGGAGGACAGTGGAAGGCAGTGGGAAACCACCACTGGAATTACTTCCGTAGATGTTCATGGGATGGACCTCTCTGTACAATATTCGGGAGGTAAAGCTTCTCCTCAATCGGATCTCCGGGAGAGGAATAATAGGACTCCAGAGATTAGAGCAAATGGAAAAGGAAGGAAGGAGAAAAGGAAGACTTGTTGAGGATTGGGACTTGGAATGTTTTGACCCTTCTCCAGGAAGGGAAATTAGAACACGCCAAACATGAAATGACAAGAAACAAATTGGATGTACTCGGAATGTGTGAGGTGAGATGGGGTGGTTGTGGAGAACTAGAAAGTGACGACTTCAGATTGTGCTGTTCAGGTGAAGATAAAAATGGAATGTATGGGATTGGAATTTTAATAGGTAAGACTGAAAGACAAGGTTATCAAGGTTGAATATGTTAGTGGAAGAATAATGATGATGAGACTGAAAGGGAAAAAGAAAGACTTAGTTATCATCAAGGTCTATATGCCAACAAGTAATCATTTAGATGAAAAGATAGAAGAATGAGATGATAGGAAACTTAGCAGAGAGAGAAAAGAAATGCATGTATTGTTATAATGGGTGATTGGCATGCCGTAGTTGGCGAAGGACCAGAAGGAAAAGCTCTGGGAAAATTTGGACTGGGAGAAAGAAATGAGAGAGGATAAAGATTGTTGGAATACTGCAATGAAAATTTCATGGTAGTTGGGAATAATCTATTTGATAACCACAAAAGACGTTAAACTCGGATATGTCAATTTGACAACAAAAGATATCAAATTGATTACTTAATGATACAACAAAGGCACCGAAATTGCCTAAAGAGTGTCAAAAGCTATCCAGGGGCAGATATTTATTCACATCATATATTAGTAATAGCTGAGGTTCTAGTTAAATTGAAAAGAACCTGGAAAGGACAGAAGAAAGAGCACATTAACTTTGAGAAACTGAAAGACAAAGGCAATTGTGAAAAATTCGAGAATGCATATTATGAAATCGTGATGAAAGGACAGGAGACAGTGCATAGAAGGAAGATGTGATCGTTTTAAAAATGGGATCAGAAAGGGAGCTAAGGAAACACTGGGAGTCAAGGAAAGGAAAAAAGTAAAGAAAGAATGGGTAACAGCAGATACGATAACCAAGATGGATGATCGCAGGAAATGGAAAAATGTAAATACAGAAGATGGGAAGGGAAACAGAAAAAGCAAAGGAGAAATGGCTGACAGAAAAGTGACAAGATAGAGAAATTAGAGAGAGAGAAGGAAAATGATATGATGTATAAAGAAGCAATGGATTTGATATTCAGGGAAAAGAGAAACAACACTGGACTAAAGGAAGTAGAGGCAGCAGATGGTAAAATGGTGAGTGTACCCCAAGAAATAATGAGAAGATGGGAAGAATATATAGGATGGCTATACTCTGCAGACAGCCAACCAAGTGAAGAAGACTTTGGGATAGAAGAAAAAGATAAAGTTGCAGGTGGTGACGAACAATTTGGTTTCAGGCGAAGGAGTGGGAACTAGAGATGCCATTGGGCTACTGAGTGATAGGGGAGAGGTACACAGAGAAGAAATGGAAGGTGTATGTTGTGTTCATTGATCTTGAGGCTTTTGACTGTCATATGGGACAAACTGATGGAAATCCTAAGGAAACATGGAGTTGACTGGAGGGATAGATGGCTAATTAGAAATTTGAACCAGGGAGCAAGAGTAAGAATAGGTGGTGTGATGAGTGAAGAAATTGAACTGGGAAGAGGTGTAAGACAAGGTTGTTCTTTATCACCAACACTGTTTAATATATATCTGGAGGAAATTATTAGTGAAAGTTTTGGTGGAAGGAGAGGAGTTTGTATAGGGGGACGGACAGTGGAGTGTATAAGATTTGCAGAAGACAAGATTGTGATGGCAGAGTGTGCAAGAGAGATGGAACAAATGTTAGATGGTCTAAACACCAAATTAGAATAATATGGAATGAAGATCAAGAAGAGGAAGAAAACAGAAAGCATGGTAATCGGAGGAAAGGAGAGAAAATGCCATATGAAAATAGGGGGAGAGGAAATAGATCAAGTGAGTAACTTCAGTTACTTGGGAAGTGTAGTAATGGATGATATTTAGTGCTCAACAGAAATTAGGAAAAGAATTGCAATTGCAAAAGGAGGATTCAAGAGGAAACAGAAATTACTTTGTGGACCACTAAACAAAGATCTGAGGAAAAGACTTGCCAAATGTTTCATCTGGAGTGTTGCACTATATGGTGCGCATAGACCTGGACATTGAGGAAGGAAGATGAAAGAAGATTGGAGGCACTAGAGTTGTGGATATGGAGAAGAATGGAAAATGTGAAATGGGAAGACAGAGTAAGGAATGAGGAAGTGTTAAGAAGAGTTGGAGAAGAAACATGGTGAAAGTCGTCAAAGAGAAAACGGAACTGGATTGGACATTGTTTGAGGAGGGACAGTTTATTGAAGGAAGGAATGGTGGAGGGAAAAAGGAAAGAGGAAAAAGAAGATATCAAATGCTGGACAATATCAAAGGAGGCAAATATTCAGAAATGAAAAGACTGGCTATGGACAAACAAACGTGGAAGAGGCTTAACCCATGACAAGACCTGCTGTAAGGCAGAATACCATACAACACTGATTCCACAGTTAATTCGAAGCATTGTTGTTTTTTGTTCTAACCAGCACAGGTCACTTGTCTGAAACTCGGCCATGGACTGACTGTCTGACCAAAAATTGGGGCCCTTATATATAATCACAATAATTGGTACTGAAACTGCACATTGTTTGAAGTTAAATTTACAGAAATTACAATTAAATTTTAACTTCCTCAATGAAATGAATACATCGAAAAATTGCATCTTTTTAACAGTTTTTTCTGCTCTGAGGTTTAGGCTGAATTATTTGTTTAAACCATGAAATTAACAAATATAATTATGCAAACAATACATATAACAAAACTGTTAATTACTTTGGAATTAATGAAGGGCCAGTTTTACTAACATGTTTTTGAATAGAGCTAAATAGGTACTTTAAGATTATTAATATTTTGTCTTCCAAATGTTTATTATAAGTATAGAATTTATACTTGTTTGTGTGTCAACATTCACCCTATAATGTAACTTACTAACTCGGAATAACCAAAATAAATTAGAAAATCAAATACATACTCAAAACTAAGCACAAAATTAGATCTGTTGTTATAATCTTTAAAACTGAGGGTCAACCTTTCTCTATTATGAAAATGCAGATTATATTCACGTAAGTTAATGTTAATTAAGTCAAAATGAAAAAAATTAATTTCAAGGAGGCAGAGGACAAAACAAGGGGAATTAAAATTATCCCAGCTTGCTTTGTCAGTGAGAAGGTACTTTTTCTCTATGTAGTGATTGTAGCTGTTGCTTAATAAATATTTATTATTGTTGTATAAAACTCAATTAGAACCTGTCCATTGTGTACCAAATCAGATCTGTGTATACATATTCACAGAGCCATGATGAAGAGTAAGACCTTGCATGGTATCACACTGAATGGCAAGAGACTATATGTGGCACCTGCTGACAGCTGGCACCAACCATATCAAGCAGCGGATGGTACATTAGTCCTTGATCCATGGCGGGGATCACAAAGTGCTAGTGCTGGTGGTACCAAGAAAGTAGCTCCCATACTGCAGCAAGATACAGATGTAGAAGAGTCTCTGTGTATGGTCAATATCCTCAACGATGACTGTCTTATGCATGTTTTTTCCTATCTGTCATGCTATGAAAGGATTGCAATTGAACGAGGTAATTATTAAATGTTTTGGTGAACTTCTGTATATAAATAGTATGCTGTTGAATAGTGTGTGCGTGTGTATCATGTGTACCAGTCCTGTCAAGGAAAAGATAATGTGAGAAAGTAATTAGAAAAGTTTTTGTCATTTGAATTTTTTTCTGCTGTCGTTGTGCTGAAGTTTGTATACCTTGCTGTTAGAGAATATTGTGAATAACTTAGAATTATTCATTCTTTAATCACCTTGTGTAAAGAATATTATTCTAAAACCTAATATTTTAGCCTTAAGCATTCCTTCCACTTTAGGAGTTACTTGCTGTAATAGTTACATTCTGTGGAATTGTTTCCTCATTTCCAGGGAAAGGAAGGGAAAGTAAGTAACTGTTGAGATGTGCATTGTTCATGCCACTGGACACTCAGCACAGCACCTTCTAGATTTTCTGTAATCTCCTGAAATCATTTGAGGCAAATATTGGGATAGTTCTGTTGCAAAGGCAAAATTTTGATTTCATGCTCTATCCTTTTCCAGTCTAAACTTACACTTTGTAATGACCTTCCTTCCTATTGTGTGTGGTGATAGTGTATCAGCTGTACAGGCTGATATATTTTCTGAAAATGGTATTTATATCGGCTCTTCCAGTTGTTTATTTGGATAATAAATTTGCTTAGTGTCCATAAACAATTATTTCACATTGGCAGCCACTATTGCTCTTCTTAGTAAATTTATTAGATGGATTGCTTCTTTTGTTCTCATGATTATCAATCTGATTGTTTTGAAGCCTAAAATATTCCAGCATTTATTTTGTTGCCCATCAGTGTCTATCTGTAGAGGAATTACTGTAGTGACATTTTTCAGGATGTTTATAAAAAGTGCTTGTAATTCGGATGGATAATGACAAACCTTTGACCTTTAAATTATTGTGTGTTCTTCTACTCGCTGTCAAAAATATCTGTAGAAGATAATGGGACTGACAATGGGGACGGTAAATTAACTGCCAATTGACTGGTTGTGACAAACTATCAGCCAATCACTTTCTGTGGGCTTCGAAATAAGTTTCAAAAAAATGGTTCAAATGGCTCTGAGCACTATGGGACTCAACTGCTGTGGTCATCAGTCCCCTAGAACTTAGAACTACTTAAACCTAACTAACCTAAGGACATCACACACATCCATGCCCGAGGCAGGATTCGAACCTGCGACCGTAGCAGTCGCACGGTTCCGGACTGCGCACCTAGAACCGCGAGACCACCGCGGCCGGCGAAACATGTTTGTGCATTGTAAAAAAACAGTGCCCTTCACAACATTATAGCATTGCTGAAGCCTCTCAAGTGTTTCTATTCTTCAAAATATTTTGCTGTCTGTGTAATCTTAAACACTATCCACAATTAAGTTCCTGTAGGAATTACTCGCAAAACTTTGCCCTGTGTTGTTGCACTGAATCATTGTTGTAGGGATAAAGGATTGCAGGTACAAGATGGATTGGGAAGGTTGGTTAACCTGCCTGTATGTGAAGACATCCTTCTAGTACAGTAACTTGCTGAGGCTACAGACCTTATACTACTACCCCCAGGGGGTTCACAACTCTTTTGTGGATACGTGCGTGGCGAGCACGGGACCCCGAGCTAATGTGGCCTTCCTTCCTTTCCGGGCTGCATACCTTCCCTTCCCTTCCCTTCCTTTCCGCATCCTTCCCCATTCCCCATCTTCGCCCCCCCCCCCCCCCCCCGCCACCTCCGCCTCTTTCCTTCCCTTTTTCTCCCTCTGGGAGTATTGTTTGTGCCTACGTCCGGAGACGGTCGCTCGAAACTGTAACAAATTCTTTGCTTTCTCCGCTTGCAAGTCTTCGTCCTTCCTTTGACCTTCTCTTTTCCTTAACTCTTCTCTTTGCCCTTTTCTCCGCTGCGGCGTTTGAGACCTCTCTTCTTTCCTTTCCCTTTCTCTTTTTTCCTCCCTGTGCGTGTCTGAAGGCCGACCCACGCAATTCCATGCGTAGCCGGTGACGGGGTAATGTGTAATTCCCCTCCCCGGGTAGACAAGTAGGACACGTACATACCCGCTGGTAACGGCCAGGCCCAGGGAGGGGTGATTACCCGAGCTGATACCTTCCGAAAGTGCCGATTGGTCCATCCGTCCGTTTGTCGGGAGGTGTGACCTGAGGTGTGAACAATCACCTAAGGCGGGAGTGCCCTCAGAGAGGGCCCCCACAAGGAAGGAGCGCGCCATCGGAGACGCCGGTAATCATGGGGGATACTATCGCAATGGTTTCCTCATCTTCTACTATGTCAGCTCACAAGCGTAAGTTCAATGACTCTCAGCCACAGACAGTCCTTCAATCGTTGCCACAGTTCCTTGTTGTTTCTCGGTCTGACGAAGGTCACGACTTCTCCACGGTCAACCCTTTCATTATTCAGAAAGGTGTCGACGCAATTGCAGGTCCTGTAAAGTCTTGTTCCAGATTACGAAATGGCACCTTGTTGTTAGAAACAGTCAGTGCCCTCCAGGCACAAAAATTGCTGCGTACTTCACTGCTACACACCTTCCCTGTCCGTGTGGAACCGCACCGTACTTTAAATTCATCACGTGGGGTCGTTTATACTCGCTCCCTCGACGGATTGTCCGATAAGGAAATTCAACACTACCTGTCTGACCAGGACGTAACGGCAGTTCATAGTCATGAAAAGGGTTGACACGAACATCATTCCAACCCGTACTGTCTTCTTGACATTTGACAAAGTTCAACTCCCATCGAAAATCAAAGCAGGCTATGAGATAATTTCTGTTCGCCCTTACATCCCAACCCTATGCGTTGCTATCGGTGTCAGCGGTTCAATCACACCAGCCAGTCCTGTTCCAATCCGGCCAAATGTGTTACATGTGGCAAGGATGCCCATGAGGGTGCTTGTCCACCTCCACCCCTCGTTGCATCAACTGTATGGGTGACCACGCTGCTTCCTCTCGAGATTGCCCCATTTTTAAAGACGAAAAGCTCATTCAGGAAATTACTGAAGGAAAAAGTGTCGACCTTTGCTGCTCGAAAATTATTCGTCAGTCGACAGCCCACCGTGCCTCAGACAGGAAAATACAGTACTGTCCTTGCCTCTCCTCGGCCAACAAAGGAGGTGGCCATGCAGACTTGTGACCTTATCTTTTCTGCCACGGTCGTCAGATCAGCCAGTACAAAGATCGCCCGTTCAACCTCCCCACTTTCGCTTGCCCACTCTATGGCTCACCCTTCATCGGGTTCTGCTAAATCTCGAGCCCAAAAGTCAGACACCAAGACTTTGAAAAAAGAGCATACTCGTGAAGATTTTGTACGTACCCCAACTTCACAACCATCGGTTCCTCCTTCTTCTAAACATCATGTTTCCAAGAAGGCTAGTAAGAAACCCAGTTCATCTCCTTCTCCGCCAAGGCGTGTCTCATCTACAGCACCACCTGGCGGTAATCGCCCTCGGCCGTCTTCTGTGTCGCCGAGGCGCACTGCTGGTGGCCGATCAACCAGCCGATCGCTGGTGGCAGGAGCTGCTGCTGAACAACCTATGGATCAGGATCTTCTGCCTTCGGCTGAATGCCATTCCATGCTGTCGGTCGCAAGCTCTGAGCAGTCGCTGAGTTGACGGCAACCTTGGTCACATTCCTCCATTTTCTGTTCACCGTATGTCCATTATCCACTGGAATATCCGCGGCCTTCGAGCCAATCGGGATGAATTGTCGATCCTCTTACGATCCTACTCGTTAGTCATCTGTCTTCAGGAAACAAAGCTGCGTCCCCATGACCGCTTTGTTCTCCCCCATTTTCAGTCCGTCCGATTTGATCTCCCCTCTGTTGAAGGCACTCCAGCACATTGAGGACTCATGATTCTTCTCCATGATACTCTCCATTATCACCCAATCCCCTTAAACACTTCCTTCCAAGCTGTCGCTATCCGTCTTTCCCTTTCTGGATATACCTTTTCTCTTTGTACTGTATACATTCCATCGTCCACACCAATGGCACGAGCTGATCTCCTTCATCTTCTTGGTCAGCTTCCACCCCCCCTATTTGCTGGTTGGGGACTTCAATGCCCACCATCCGCTTTGGGGATCTCCACATCCTTGTCCGCGTGGCTCACTATTGCTAGACGTCTTCCACCAAGCGGATCTAGTTTGCCTCAACACTGGGGACCCTACATATTTGTCTGCCTCCACGACAAATTTCTCTCATTTGGACCTTTCGGCCGGTACTGTTCCGCTAGCTCAGTGCTTCGAATGGTTCGCCCTTGATGATACACAATAGAGTGACCACTTTCCATGTGTCCTTAGACGGCAGCCTCAACAGCCATATATGCGCCCGCGACGCTGGAAGTTTGGCCAAGCCGATTGGACACTTTTTTTCGTCTCTAGCGACATTCGATGACCGACACTTTCCTAGCGTCGACGATGAGGTCACACATATTACAGACGTTATTCTTACAGCTGTGGAACGTTCAATACCACGCACCTCCGCATTGCTCCGGCACCCCCCAGTTCCTTGGTGGAACGCGGTATACCGTGACGCAATACATGAGCGGCGACGTGCTCTTCGCATTTTCCGCCACCATCCTACTTTGGACAACTGTATCTGCTATAAGCAGTTCCGTGCGCGATGCCGTCGCGTCATCCGCGATAGCAATTCTTTACTAGCTCATTTACCACCTTCACTCCCTCCTCGGAAGTTTGGAGTCGGATTCGACGGTTCTCAGGCGCGCCTAGTTTCTCCCCGGTCTCTGAGCTCACTGTCGCGCATGATACATTAGTGGACCCCGTCGCAATTTCTAACTCATTTGGTCAACACTTTGCTGAGATTTCAAGCTCTTCAAATTACCCGCCAGCGTTTCTCCCAAAGAAACGTGCAGTGGAAGTGCGAACTCTTGCTTTCTCCTCTCAAAATCGTGAAAGCTACAATACCTTTTTCTCCATGCGGGAACTCCAACATGCTTTCTCTTCTTCTCGCTCCTCCGCCCCAGGACCGGATGGTATCCACATCCAAATGTAGCTGCATTTATCATACCATAGTCTGCTTTACCTCCTTCGCCTTTATAATCGAATTTGGACCGACAGTACTTTTCCCAGACGATGGCGGGAAGCTATCATCGTCCCTGTTCCGAAACCTGGAAAGGACAAACATCTCCCCTATAGCTATCGCCCCATTTCTCTCAAGAGTAGTGTATGTAAGGTTTTGGAGCGTATGGTGAATTGCCGTTAAGCTTGGTGGCTGGAGTCGCGCAGTCTTTTAACACCTGCCCAATGCGGTTTCCGAAAGCATCGTTCTGCAGTTGACCATCTTGTTGCTCTCTCCACTTAATCATGAACAATTTTCTCCGGAAACGCCAAACAGTAGCAATATTTTTTGATCTGGAGAGAGCATACGATACCTGTTGGAGGACAGGCATCCTCCGCACACTGTTCTCTTGGGGCTTTCGAGGTCGGCTGCCCCTTTTTCTTCACGAATTTATGGCAGAGCGCACATTTAGAGTGCGGGTGAACACCACTCTCTCCCGTACTTTCTCCCAAGAAAACGGGGTACCCCAGGGCTCCGTGCTGAGTGTTTTACTGTTTGCCATTGCCATAAATCCGATTATGGATTGTCTCCTTCCTGATGATGTCTCGGGCTCCCTCTTTGTGGACGATTTTGCGATCTACTACAGCTCTCAACGGACCAGCCTTCTTGAACGGCATCTTCAAGGATGTCTCGATCGCCTCCACTCTTGGAGCATCGAAACCGGCTTCCGTTTTTCTCCCCGTAAGACTGTTGGTGTTAATTTTTGGCGACTTAAGGAGTTTCTTCCACCCTCCTTACATCTAGGACCTGTCAACCTTCCGTTTTCGGACGTCGCTAAATTCTCGGGTCTTATGTTTGACAGAAAACTGTGCTGGTCCTCCTACGTTTCCTATCTTTCGGCTCGCTGTCTGCGATCCCTCAACACCCTCCGTGTCCTGAATGGTACCTCCTGGGTAGCAGACAGAGTGGTCCTTCTTCGCCTGTATCGCACCTTAGTGCGCTCGAAATTGGACTATGGAAGCATAGTTCACTCCTCTGCTCGGCCGTCTATTCTTCGGCGTCTCGACTCTATCCACCACCGTGGATTACGTTCAGTGTCTGGAGCTTTTTACACCAGCCCTGTGGAAAGCCTTTATGCTGAGACTGCTGAACCTCCGCGGTCCATTCGGCGAGCTGTCCTTCTGAGTCGTTATGCTAGCCATCTGTCTTCCATGCCTGCTAATCCAGCCCATGACATTTTCTTCGATGCCTCCTTGGATGTAGGGTACGCAGGCCGCCCTTCCTCCCTACTACCACCGGGAGTCCGCTTCCGTCAACTGCTCCATTCTCTTTCCTTCCGCTTTCCTAAAACCTTCTTGACAACTTGGGGTACAGCACTGCCTTGGCTCCGTCCCCGGATCTGCCTGCTCCGTGACCTTTGTCAATTTCCCAAGGATGGTACCCCTTCACTTGTTTATCGTCGGGCATTTTCTGCTCTATGTGCACAAATGTAGGAAGCCACATTTATTTACACTTACGGCTCGAAAACATCGTTAGGTGTAGGGAGTGCCTATATTGGTGGCAACACCCCCAAATAGATTTCGGCTTCCCGACCAGTGTCGGTTTATACTGCGGAGCTTTACGCTGTTCTCCAGGCTGTCCAATACATCCGCCGCCATCAGCGGATACAGTATGTTATCTGTTCAGATTCTCTCAGCTCTCTCCTCAGTCTCCAAGCTCTCTACCCTGGCCTCCCTCTGGTCCACCGGATTCAGGACTGCCTGCGCTTGCTCCATTTGGGGGGCGTCTCTGTGGCGTTCCTCTGGCTCCCAGGACACATTGGTATCTGTGGCAATGAGGCGGCCGATATAGCGGCCAAGGCTGCAGTCTCTTCTTCGGCCAGCTATTCGATAGATTCCCTTCGCCGATCTACAGAGTGTTTTATGTCGTCGTGTTCTTTTAGGGCACACACATTGGTCGACACTTCCCCATAATAAATTGCGTGACGTGAAAGCTCTTCCCTGTGCTTGGACCTCTTCCTCCCGAACGCGTCATCGGGAGGAGGTAATTTTAATTAGACTCCGGATAGGGCACCGTCTTTTTAGCCATCGACATCTTTTAAAGCGGCGATCCTCCCCCACTGTGTCCCCACTGCTCTCAGCTGTGGACGGTAAGACACCTTTTAATTGAGTGCCCCTATTTTACTCAGTTACGCGCCCGTCTACAGCTGTCACCTGAGATATCGTCCATTTTAGCAGATGACACGCGCTCGGCCGATCGCTTTCTCGAGTTTATTAGTGCCAGTGAAATGTCAGTCATTTGAAGCTCCTTTTGGGGACAACCAACCACTTTCTGTAGTGGATTTTTAAGCTTTCCTTCTGCTTTTAGTTTCTCCAATTTTTTGAGTTTCGTTCCCATTGCTGCTGCTTTCCATTTGCATTTTTTACCGTTTCCTAAGTCACAGACCGGGCGCTAATGACCATAGCAGTTTTGCGCCCTAAAATCAAAACAAAAAAAAGACCTTGTACTGGCCTTCAGAATTTACTATCAGTCACAATGTTTCCCATCATAGAGGAGCTGCTGAGTGACCTGTCCTGCACCTTCCACTCTTATAAAGGCACTGCGCGATGAGGTGAATGCACTGTCGCCCCGTGAGATGATTTGGGAATAGTGTTTACTTACGACGGGAAGTTAAGTTTGGCGATTGTCTGTTGGTATAGTGTGTTTCTGGGACGTGGGACAACCTTGACTGAATTATGAAAAGGGACAAATAAGGTGTTAATGTTATTATGGGGCAATATTATGTTGTTTCAATCCTATGAACACCAGTATCAGGGTGGTTTGACAAGTCTGGTAAATTTCCATGAAAGAAAGGAACATTTTTGTTGTGCCTTCAATTTTGGTGAGCTTGATTATTCCAAGGACTGTATAAAGAATTTCAACAATGTACAGTGTAGTTTGTTGACACTGTTTGAATTGGTCATGTCAGCTGTGATTGAAAGTGGAGAAAACAGTTTTTTCTGCTGTTAATAAACATCTTCATTTGAAGGGTTGGACTATCACACAAATCAGAGTTGGATGAAGTTTACATGGCCTCTGCACCATCGTTGAAGAGGATTTACTTTTGGATCAGTGAATTTAAATGTGATTGGACGATTACCAAAGGCAGTGTGTTCTGGCTGTCCAGTTGTCACCGCACAGGATACCATTGACAAAATTCGTGATATGGTAATGCAAGACCACTGAATAAAATATTGAGAGATGAGACTGTAGGCATCTCAACCGAGTGAGTGCATAGTATCCTGCACTGTGAATTGGCTATGAATAAGCTGTGTGCGAGGTGGGTGCCACAATTGGTCAGTCAAACAAAAGCGCATTTGGCACATTATTTCAACACAGTGTCCGGCGATCTTTAATCACAATCTAAAAGACTTGTGCTGATGAAACCTGGATCCATCGTGATTCTGCAGTCAAAACAATGAAAAGATGCTGGTGAAAGTGCACCAAAGAAGGCAAAGATCATTTTGTCAGCTGGCAAGGTGATGGCCAATGAGTTTGACGATTCCCAAGGAATAGTCATAAGCTATTACTTGGAAAAAATCAGTCTTAACTGGACTCTGTTTTGCTTCATTGTTGGACTATTTGATTCTTGGATTAGCTGAAAAAGACCAAGGTTGGCACTCAGGAAAGTGCTCTTTCCCCAGGATAAAGCACCATCACGGACATAAATTATGATAATGGCGAAAGTGAATGAATTGCGCTTTGAATTGTTTCTCATCCACCCTATGCACCGAACTTCAGCTGAAGTGACTTCTTCCTGCTCCCTAACTTGAGCTTTAATTTGCTGGGAAGAAATTTGCATCAAATGAGGAACTGATAGTAACAGTCAATGAGTATTTTGCAGAGTTTGATGGAACCTACATTTATGATAGAATGAAAAAGCTGGAGTATTGCTGTGGACCAAGTGTATCTCCATCAAAGGAGACTATATTGAAAAGTAAGGAGAGTTGTTTACAAAACTAACATTCTCTCTCTCTCTCTCTCTCTCTCTCTCTCTCTCTCTCTCTCTCTCTCTCTCTCTCTCTCACACACACACACACACACACTCACTTTTTGTCAGGCCATCCTCATATAATTTTCTAAATTTATAAATCTTTCTTTCGTAAGTGTTTATCTCACAAGTATTGCCATTTAAGTTCGCCACATTCGCATATTGAGAAAAGTGGTCAGTTTAAAGTAGCTGTATGCCACAGGGTGGCCAGAATGAAACTGTCTTGGATATGTATGTATTTTTACGTGGGCAGCTGACTCATTGCGATTTTTAGATACTATTTACAGGCTGTATTGCATGTTTTCTGAAGCAGGTCTATAAAATCCCACCATTGGTTTCTATGCAAGACACTTAAATTTTCCAGGGGTGTTTTATTTTGGCCTCCCTGTTATTTAACTGGAATACATTCATGTTGACAGTTACTAAAAAATGGTGGGGCAACAATATAGTCTTACATTAAAGTTAATTGAAAATTTTAAAAATGACAGGCTGTATGTAAAACTTGTAATAAATGGCCGTAGAAGATGATAATTAAGGGAAATAAGAGATACAGTGTAAGACTTGCTAAAAATATAGCCTGAAGTTGATGGACAAGATAAACTGTTAGTAAGTGGCTACTCAGCTTCTCTTAAGTGTTATCCTTCTTAGTTCTTACTGGTCTATTTTATACAACAAGTATTTTATGTGCATAATTGTACCAGTAAATTTTCTGAGAGATGTGTCTTCCTGATTGTTGAACCCTGCAGTGCTTTATAACATTCTTTTATTGTTAGTGTGCAAAAGGTGGCAGTCCATCAGCCAAATGATGTGGAAATCAACTCGTGAACTCTGTGCAAAGAAATTGCGGAATATACATAAGAGTTTGCCAGCCATTATACAGCGCTGTGGTAGCAGTCTAAAGAAACTAGACCTGTCGCATGATACACAGACAATAAGCAGAGAGACAGTTGTTTGTGTTGGTAAGTACAAAACTTTAAATGATTCACATACCGCTTTCGTTGTAAGCATTACCAACTTATATGTGGGGTTTCCATGATATGCATAAAGTTAAATTATATACTCATTTCAACAATTCCAGGAAAGATTTTAATAGTGTCATATCTAAATATATTAAATAGAACAAGGTCTGTTTTTAATATGAAACTCATGACAGTAATTTCAATCAGTGTGGTTAGTTGTTGGGTTCTAGAGCAAATAGTAATATCACCATGACAACTAGTTGTGGATAATTGCTATCACAATATCTTTGTGTGTTAAATTAGTAGGAGTCTTTTTTTAGCCCCTTCTCCTTTCATGACTTGACCTCTTGGGGACACTTTCAGTGAGGTGTTTGAATATCTGTGGACTAGTGGCTGGCCAGTCTTCTAAAGCCAAAATCAGGGAAGGTCAGTGTGAAGTAGACACCCTGATTCATCCCAGAGGTGTTCCACTGGATTCAGGTTTTTACTCTGGGCAGCCATACCATTCCAAGAATGTTGCTGTTCACAAACCATTGCCTCCCAGGTGCTGCTTTAACAAAATTTGTCGCACTGATCTCATAGTCTTCAAACCGTTCCTCTACTGTGTGCAGTGCACAGCACTGTAAAATGCATTCTTATCCTTCCACATCTAAGGGATCTCTCACTGATCACACACCCTCTTATAGTAATACCACCACCTCTCTACTTTGCTGTTGGCACTATACACAATGGCAGGTAACATTTTCCAGACATAGGGCAAACTGAAACCCTTTCTTTGGTTTACCACAGGGTTATTCATCACTCCAGTTGACTCATTCCAGTCGTCCACTGTCCAGTGCTATCGCTCTTTATGTGGTGTAAAGTGTTATTTGACATGGACTCCAGAAATGTGTATCTTATGAGGAGCTGCTTGGCTTATGAGGAGCTGCTTGTGCATTGTATCCCATTTGTACAAGCTCCCTACATTCAGCTGGACTGATGGTAGCATGTATATAATGTTTAGCAGGGATTGTTCCTTCGTGTTTCCACTCCACTCACATCACCAACAGTTGCCTTGGGCACCATTAGAAGGATTGAAATGTCTGATAGATTTGCTATTCAGACAACAGCCAATGACTAGTCAATGTTTAAAGATGCTTATCTCTCCTGGCTGAGCCATTCTGCTGTCTCTGCTTCTGTGCCGACAACACAGCCCTCCCACCTCTTTATACTAATGAGTCTATCAGGACATCTGCTGACCAGTTCCGCATTGCATAGGCGTGTCGGGATACTTTTGATCAGATGATGTATAAACCCCCCCCCCCCCTCTCTCTCTCTCTCTCTCTCTCTCTCTCTCTCTCTCTCTCTGTGTGTGTGTGTGTGTGTGTGTGTGTGTGTGTGTGTGTGTGTGTAAAAGTTTTTGCAAGACCTTATAGACTGACTGTTGCAGGGCGTTATTGTAGGGAGCTGGAAGAACTGCGCATAACACATTCTCGGCTTAATGGTTCTACATTGCGGCCTCTCAATGGACCACAACTACGTGTCCTGGATTTAACAGGCTGCTGTGGAATATCAGATCGGGATTTATCTCACTTATTAGTGAAGTGCCCTGTGTTGGAGAGACTGTCAGTTGCAGGATGGTTCCGTCTCAGTGGCTGGGGTCTGGGACGTGTCAGCAACTCACTCCGCCACCTCACATTAGATGGGTGCACAGGGCTTGATGGCAAACAGGTGTGTGCTAACAAATAATTAAGTTCAAGAATATTAAGTTGGTACACATTCTGAACTTAAATTTTAGGAACACATTGTAAGGGGGGGGGGGGGGGGGAGTGAAGCTTGGATGATTGCACAGTTAGTTTGAATGATTGTTATAACATTCTCTTTAGTTAAAACCTTATAATTCACTTTCACAGCTGCTATTTGCATTTTTGCTGATATTCCTTGTATGGGCATCAGACTGTGGTCCAGGGCTTAATATCTCTGCATAATGATTAGTCTTCTCTGTGCTGGAAACATCATCAGAGGCTTTTACTCAGAAAGCAGTTAGTCTTAAATAAGTTCAGCGTGCCAAACTTTTTATATGCATCCACACAATCCTCGGAATTTCATAATTTTCTAAATAATTTTTTTGATATAAAGTTCACTATGAAAAAAAAGAAAGTAGTTTCAGTTTTTGATGTATAAGTACTTCAAAAGCACTATGGAACTACATACCTTAAAGTCTACAGAAAGCCAGTTAACACGTATAAATACCTTCACAGAACATTCAATCTCAAGGATGAGCTAGATCATTTAAGAACATTCATCAGAAGAATTACCTGCTCTTATGGAGGTAAGCGGGACACTACACTCCAAAAAGTAAGACATTCTGATCAGAAAGAACCAGCTAAATGGGAAGTTTTCCATTTGTAAAAACTGTCACATATCATATCAGAAAACCTGGTGTTGATACAGTGTTTAAACCAACTAGAGAGGTGTGTGAATATTTGAACACAGCAGAGGATCTATGTGCACTGGTTGCCACTGCAGGAGTATATAAAATACCTCACATTTGGCAAGTGCACTTACAAAGTACAAAAAGAAGCATTAACGCACAACTTATAGAAACGAGCAATTGTTGCCTGGGAAAAAGGAATAAATCAGCAGTAGCAGATGGGGCACTGGGACTAGGGAATCGCCTAAGTTTCCTTTGACACTGTCGTTTTATTAAAAACTAATCATTACTTTGCTAGGCTGTACAGGGGCCGTAGAACTTCAAAAACACAACTACTTTAACAGAAGAAGAGGTGGTCTGAAATTACACAAGTTGTGGTCCTTAGTCCTAAACAAAACAAGCACTGCCAATTTTTCCCCACACAAGCTCCAAAACGCACACTGATGTGACTGCGATCTTAGGTAGCAGTCTGTCAGGAACCTACATGGTGTATATAAGTATAAACAATTTGGCTTGCTGAGCTTGTTTAAGACTCTAATTGCTTTTTGAGTTGTTACAGGTTCAAATGCTTCCAGCATTGAAAGATGGAACTTTAGGCAGATAATTATACCTGGGACCAAGGCCTTGTGACTGTAAAGTAAATATAAGAAATTTAAGTAAAACATTTTTGCTGCTGCCTTCAAGCCTATTCATTAAAATTTTTTGTTTGTTCGATCTGTGTGGTTAGAATCTTGCTTTAATGAGGGGATTCTGTCTACATTTGCTACATGTTCATGTATTTTGCTTAATTTGTACTTCGCAGTTTAATTCATGTTTAATACTATAGACATAGTTTAGCTTCCCAATGTACAGTGCAGCTTTTCTCCATTTCACCCTTATTTCAATCTGTTGCTTCCCCCGTGACATTTAAGAATCTTGGTAACCAATGTGCCTTCTAAATATTGTACAGGCTCAGCTTGTAGACATTGTTTCGCCAAAATGGATTTATTAAAGTAATGAATTTTGTTAGTCTTTGCTTTGAGTAAATTATTTAACATACTGACAGCAATAACAAATTGCACATGCCATAGATAGCTAAGTAAATTATGTGAAAACACAAAGAAAAACTTGTAATTAACAATTGATATATCTTCCAGGTTGCACGTGCGGTTAAAACTATAACAAAGCTGGATTTGAGTGCAAATTGCAGCTTGGGTGATATAGATGTTAAACACATACTGGATAGTGCCAAAAATTTGGAAGAGCTTACAATGGCACAATTATTTCCTCTTCTTAATGGGAGGGCATTCTCTGCCATCGCTGCCAAGGGCGAGCAGCTTACACTTCTAGATCTAAAATTTAATGCATCTTTAACTGATGACCTGTTAATTTCTATTGTAAATAGTTGTATCAATATGAAAGAATTGAATGTAGAAGGTAAGTGACATTTTACAGTAGTAATGCACAATTATAATTCTATATTATTTTCTTAATCAGATAGTTACTTCTGCTGTGGTTAAATTAGTAATGAATCTCAAATTGAAATTTATGGTGCGTACAACTATAGGCGTACAAAAATTGAACAGTTACATAAATTATTGGGCGAATGTTATTGTTTTCGGAAACCAACAGACTTGTCTGTAATGGCTTGGAAATATGCTCATGGACTAAATTTAGCTTCATTATGAACAGCCAGTGCAGTCTGTCTTCCAGTTCCCAAGTAATAATAATCCTTAAATGTTTGATCTGTGCCGTGTCTGGCAGAAATGCATGCCAGTGATGTAGAAGTATGTTGTGCTGTAAAAAGTTATTCTCAATAGTACACCATGCTGTAGAGCTGGTCAGATGCATACTGTACATTATGAAATGCCTAAAGTGTGTGTACGCACGCACATCTTGTTTTATGAAATACTGATTTTTGTCAACACACTTCATGATGGAACTTTCATGTTAGAGTTATTAACAAATAGGTCTGATTTCACACACTTATAAGCAGTCCATTGTTACACTGCAAATGAAATTAATTTAAATTAATCTTAAACATGTGCAGTTCACATGGTAGTGAAATTGATGTGGAAAGTGTAAAACCAGTGTGACAGGATTTTAAGTCTGAGGTTTTGAATTCATATATTCTAAAATTTTCTTTAAATTAATAGGGAGAAGCAGTTTAAGAATTGGAACTCTAGTAAACTGTGTCACTGCAGTGTTATTCTCCTGATTAGTAATTAATTGTAGATGTATCCTTTCAGAAGAATAAATATACAATTTAATTGGAGGGGGAGAAAGGGAAGGAATTCTTTATATTAGCTGCATCAGGACTGTGTGCAAAACCAGTGGTGACATGTGAAAATGTGTGCTGGACCAAGGATCTTGTGCTTACTAGGCAGTTGTGTTAACCATTGCCCCACCCAGGACAGTGTCATAACTGCGCGAACTATCTTGGCACTCTCACAACCGACCCACACTCCCACAGTGTGTCACCTGTCTGCAGTCTTTGTCCATTTCCTCCATGCTTTTTTTTTTTTACTAAGAGATTCGCGCAGGACGTCAGATGTACTTGTGGATCCATTGTCCATCTAGGCAGATCAGTTATATGAATGTGTGATATCTGTTCTTTTGGACATGACCTCCGTTCAATTTGATATGAACTCCCTTATTATCAAGTTACTTGTATGTTTGTATTGTAGCCATCAGTAATTGTGCTGCTACATACAAGCCAGTCAGTTAAAAGCGTACTGTAGGCAACATCAATCAAAGCAGTTCAAGTACAACCCCCACTTTCACATTCCTAGAATTAATGCTTTCCCACCATTTGACATTTTTTATTGCTCTTTTCAAATTGCGTATGTTAACAGTGTTAATTCGCACCCATTTTTACGTTAACATATCAGTAATTTCCCCATGATATACATTTTATGAAACAGTTTGTGGAGGAAAACTGGCATGATTGGCACAAAATGATGGAGGCACTGTTAGCCTTAAAGTAGTGTGTGCAAATGCTTCAGTGTTAACTTTCTGAACACAAAGGCACTCTACTCAGCAGTTCTAAATCGGTAAAAGTCAGAACAATTCGCGATTTGTATTCTGCCTGCTACTGCCAACCTAAACTCAGCCGCAGTGGCTGAGAGGAGTAACTGTTACGATAGAAGTTGGAAGAAAGTATGGACTTCAGAGGAACATTAATTTGTTTCGTGTTAATACCAATTTTCTTTCAGTACTGTGTGCTATAGTAAATAGGATCCTTCTATTATTGTAGCAACGTTGTTTTGGCATTAACTTCTCCCTGTGATAATGATCATATGCAGAGGATATCCATGTCCCCTCATTTGTAACTTGATCATATACGGTAATTTCCTTTATAGTTTGTATACGCTCTGTACATAGTGTCATTTGCTAGCTAAGATTGACAACGCTGATAAGCCTCTTCCGAAAACCAAAAGGCTACTCTAGACAACTGGCTTGCCAAGGGTTTGTGTGTAATGTTTGTAATTTTAAGTGCTTGAAATGTGTCATTAGTTGTTTCTTTCATGTTGTTTTCTGTCACAATTTTAATACTGAAAAAGCCAGTATTGCCAAAAGAGACAGAAAAACTTGTTCTGTGGAATAAAAGGTAAAAACTCCATGAAAAGTTGCTCACCATGGAATACGGGTTGCATTGGCAAAGAGTATAGGAATACCTGTGTCTACACTGAACAATTGTCATGAAAAAGAGACAGAGAACCTATTTTGGAAAGTGCAAGCAACAGTGTGCCAAATTCCAAAAATGAAATACGCCAGTTGTTCAGAATGTGTGGAGCTAGAAGAAATTAAGAACAAATGGTTTCAGCCAGCACGTGCATCGAACGTCCCAGTAAACTATCTGGTGATGTGCGACAGAGTGCTGAAAATTTAGTATTCTTGGGTTCGAGAACTTTATAGCATCTAGTGGGTGGATTTAAGAAGCAGTACAGTGTAGTGTATAAAACTGAATGTGATAAAGAAAACGATGTAGATACAAAATCTGTTCACAGAATGGCAGTGGTAGGTTACAGGAACTTATGAAACAATATAAACTGAAGGATATATTCAGCATTGATGAAACGGCTCTCTCTTTCAGCATACTGTCAGACAAAACGCTTGCCTTCAAAGGCAAAAATTGCCATGTAGTTAAATACAGTAAAGTTTGCGTGACAGTAATGTTAGGCACAAACTCGGATGGTTCCAAAAAACTTTAAACTGTTCTTGATTGGCAAATCGAAAAAAACCACCTTGTTTTAAAAATATAAAAACATTGCCAACAAACTACAATGCCAGCAATGAAGGGCGGATGATGTCGGAATTATTCGAGAAGCAGTTACATTGCGTTGATGCAAGACTAGGCACTCCCAACAGAATAATTCTCTCATTAGTGGATTGTTAAACTGCACATCCCAAAAATATAAGTTTATGTAACGTGCAATCAGTTTGACAGCAAACTGCACAAATTAAACTTTGGATTTGGGTATTATCCCAGTCTTAAAAACATCCTACAGGAAGGAGATTGTGCAGAAAGCATTAACTTTGATCGAGGCCAGGAAAGATGAAGGACGTGGTTTGCACACCAGTACGAAGTGCTAATGACGTCGCTGAGAAACTGCTTGCTTCATTATGGGAAAAGTGGCAGCATCTGGTTAAAGATTTCATACACGCAGACTTTCACACATAAGAAAATGCTGACAGTGCCGACAGTGATAGTGATGGGGACAGTAAGATTCCCTCAATTGGAGTTGTAAATGCAGCTGTGAAAAATATATTTCAGCTGCAGATGTTGATGGCAAAGTTTTCAGTTGTGTTTATGAACTTGAAAACCACATAAAAAATCAGTCAATCCACAGTTCTGCATTTTTTGCTAAAAAGTAGTAACTACTGAACCCATTTGTTCACATCGCATATAGACCATCCAAATTAAATGTCAGTATAATAAAAACAATGATTTATTAATATTTTATGAATGTGTGCTTAAAATGCTTGTCGTACTGTATCCTTTCCTGTAATCTTGGCTGTGGATACAGCATAACCTCAGTTTGTTGATTTGAAGGTGAAAATTTGGCTGCAAGCTGACAAAGCTGGTGAATGTCAAATGAAGGCTGCAGTGATTGACTGATCTGTAGTGTAGTGCCATGTTTAATGCACTCTAAAATGTTTCGCATACTATAAAACCGTTAGATAAGTGGCTGATACTGTGTACATCTGCTGACTTCACTTTTGCAGGAGAAATCTAAAAATGGAGTGTATACTTGATCTGCACTTTTCATTTGCTTCAAGTATAAATACTAAAACTGCCAATTACATCACCTTAGCTTTGCAGGCACGTCAATCAACACAGTGGCTGCTTGGTTAGGGTTTTTTTAGTGTGACTTGTTGTGCTAAAGTGTCACTAAATGTCGTGTCAGCTGCTAAACATGGCACTAAATTCAGATAATCTTTACTAAATAATAAACAATCCCTGATGAGTATTTTGTTATCTGTTAGTGGCATTTATCATACATAACTACAAAAATGAAAGGGGGCCCCCCTGTACATAATCTGTAAAACTTAGTCATTTCCTACATTTTACATCCCCCCCCCCCCCCCCCCCCAATCCATTGAAAAGTGTAGAAGTGGAATTTTACTGTACTTCTGATTGCTGGTATAGTCTTGTTGCTATTTGTGGTACTGTTTTTACTCTGTTTGTTACCACAATATGCACTGACATCTGAAGCATTAGGACACACAGAATAGACATTGTACAGTTTAAATGACTGTAAAGAAGACACACACCACTGTTCTAACCTGTTAACTTTTTCAAATTATATTCCAAAAAATAATAGGTTCTTTTATTTATGAAAAATCCTTTAATGAATGAAATTACATGTAGACATATAAAGACAGCTTTCAAAGTTTTGATTAATGAGTTGCAAAATTTTGAAAATCAACAATAAAATCCAGAGAACACTTGTGCACTGGATTTTCACCAAAAATCCTGAAACTGGAAGTCATTTTTTACTTTCTGTGTAGCTATGAAGTCTAATCTTGTATTTCACAAAGATTTCCTGTGAATACAAGTCTTGAAAGAGCTGGCTGGGGCACAGTGGCTGTATTACGTACCTCTGGTAAACACTTGTTGTTCAACTGATGAATTGTCACTTTTTCTTTAAGAAAATCACCTTCATCTTTACTGCTGCTAAATTCAATGTCGGACAAAGGATCACTGTAGTAATACTTTTTTTAAGCATTGTCTAAACGGCATTGTAGCAGAGCATCTAAAAACGTGCGTTTCATTGTAGAGTATGCAAAGCTGCACCAGGTAAAGGCGATATCTAGTGGCAACCTCCTCAACCAGAAAATGACACCCAGGCTACAAATGTAGTACCAGAAGTTTCTCTGAAGGCATAAAAACAAGATAACTCGAGGTTTTATGTTAAGGAGTTAGAAAATCGTGTATGTGAACAGTACTTCGGATTCTGCTCCCTTGTTCGTGTTGTGCAGCTCTCTTACTATTGTCCAGGGGTATGCCTTTGTATGCAGGGACTTTCATCATTACAATGAGTTATCTTGGTTTTAGAGGCTTTATTATACGGGACCCAATAGCTGCATGTAACTATCATTGTGTGTAGCCTTTATGAAACAACTAATTACAACTTGAAATAGATTTCCATTTTTGTCCCATTGATCTCAATGAAGTTGCCTTTATACACTCCTGGAAATGGAAAAAAGAACACATTGACACCGGTGTGTCAGACCCACCATACTTGCTCCGGACACTGCGAGAGGGCTGTACAAGCAATGATCACACGCACGGCACAGCGGACACACCAGGAACCGCGGTGTTGGCCGTCGAATGGCGCTAGCTGCGCAGCATTTGTGCACCGCCGCCGTCAGTGTCAGCCAGTTTGCCGTGGCATACGGAGCTCCATCGCAGTCTTTAACACTGGTAGCATGCCGCGACAGCGTGGACGTGAACCGTATGTGCAGTTGACGGACTTTGAGCGAGGGCGTATAGTGGGCATGCGGGAGGCCGGGTGGACGTACCGCCGAATTGCTCAACACGTGGGGCGTGAGGTCTCCACAGTACATCGATGTTGTCGCCAGTGGTCGGCGGAAGGTGCACGTGCCCGTCGACCTGGGACCGGACCGCAGCGACGCACGGATGCACGCCAAGACCGTAGGATCCTACGCAGTGCCGTAGGGGACCGCACCGCCACTTCCCAGCAAATTAGGGACACTGTTGCTCCTGGGGTATCGGCGAGGACCATTCGCAACCGTTTCCATGAAGCTGGGCTACGGTCCCGCACACCGTTAGGCCGTCTTCCGCTCACGCCCCAACATCGTGCAGCCCGCCTCCAGTGGTGTCGCGACAGGCGTGAATGGAGGGACGAATGGAGACGTGTCGGCTTCAGCGATGAGAGTCGCTTCTGCCTTGGTGCCAATAATGGTCGTATGCGTGTTTGGCGCCGTGCAGGTGAGCGCCACAATCAGGACTGCATACGACCGAGGCACACAGGGCCAACACCCGGCATCATGGTGTGGGGAGCGATCTCCTACACTGGCCGTACACCACTGATGATCGTCGAGGGGACACTGAATAGTGCACGGTACATCCAAACCGTCATCGAACCCATCGTTCTACCATTCCTAGACCGGCAAGGGAACTTGCTGTTCCAACAGGACAATGCACGTCCGCATGTATCCCGTGCCACCCAACGTGCTCTAGAAGGTGTAAGTCAACTACCCTGGCCAGCAAGATCTCCGGATCTGTCCCCCATTGAGCATGTTTGGGACTGGATGAAGCGTCGTCTCACGCGGTCTGCACGTCCAGCACGAACGCTGGTCCAACTGAGGCGCCAGGTGGAAATGGCATGGCAAGCCGTTCCACAGGACAACATCCAGCATCTCTACGATCGTCTCCATGGGAGAATAGCAGCCTGCATTGCTGCGAAAGGTGGATATACACTGTACTAGTGCCGACATTGTGCATGCTCTGTTGCCTGTGTCTATGTGCCTGTGGTTCTGTCAGTGTGATCATGTGATGTATCTGACCCCAGGAATGTGTCAATAAAGTTTCCCCTTCCTGGGACAATGAATTCACGGTGTTCTTATTTCAATTTCCAGGAGTGTAGAAACTTATTTAGGCAAATGATTGAAGATGAGAATGTGCAGTACACTGACATTTGCAATTATATGGCAAATTTAACACCCTAGTATTGTAAAAAATCTCTTATTGGAAAAATCCATTGTAAACTCAAAACCATTTTCCACTGAGCTTTTTTACTTCTCCATTTACTTTTATTAGCTTCCAAAGCAAACTCAAAATTATGCCATCACAGAAAGCTTATAACACGACTTATTAAACATCTAAAAAGTGTGCTGTTTTTATATTAGAGTTAAAAAAAATAAAATGCTGCGTTCCAAGTGAGGTAAGTAGAATGGGGATTTTAGTGCCCTTTGTGGCCATTTGAATCTCAAAAATATTCCTGAGTTAGTGCACTGTTGGATTTGTAGGACCTGTTATTGTTTTTAGAGCCTTATTCTCAAACTTACATATGAATGTTAAATTACCTCTTAAGTAGTACACACAAGTGCCATTTGGAAACTCATTCTTTGTCTAAAATTCTATAATAGTAAGCTAAGGGTGGCCTTGCAGTCTTGTGTTGATATTCTAGCTTATCCTTTGATTTCCACTTCTCTTTGCAAGGGACTCAGGTTTCATCATGTAAAAAGTTCGGTAAGCAACTCCCCCACAGAAACACACGCGTGTGCATGCACATGCACATGTACCTTGATAAAAAAAAACACACCTCAGAATCACAATCCCTACATTGTATGTGAAGCTATTTTTGAGAGGCATGCAAAAAATTTCGTTTCAGACAGCCTTCAGATATACCTGTGCAGTAACTCTTAAAAATGGCACATACTTAAATGTCAAATATCCAGTGAAACAGCACACATTTAGAACTTTCCTGTGAGAAGTATTGTTGCATATATGAAAGCAGTCATTTGGCATGTGCGCTCTATATATAATAGAATGAATAAGGCTGCGATCCCTTTCATTGCAATATCTCCTATCACCTGCCCACCCCACTCTCACTTGCTTTTCTCCTTGAGATGTAAATTTTGTATGCCTCAGACATATTAACTTGACCTAAGTATGAATAATATAGAGGGCAGTTTGTCATATTAGTTTTATTTTTTTTCTTTCCATAACACTGTTATTAGACTTTAGACCCTTAGTGAAGATGTTAACTTGAATAAATAATTCCACATATGTGCTTTTATTTCATATTACCAGGTGCCAGCTTTGTCATAATTATTTTCCTTGGTTCTGAATCAACTGCGTTTAGACATGGGTTCTGATAGCCACTTCCATTATGTTGTAATGCTGTTCTTGTTGGTATTTCTTAGCAAAATCAGGTGCAGTTAATGTAAAATGTGATACATATAAATGTAAGCTTGTGCACTAGATTACTTTTGTGTCTCCAGTAAAACATTTCTATGTTTAAATAGGTTGCTGTGCATTGAACAACATTGCTTTGATTATGGAATGCCTTTCGGCACTGAAGAATCTGGAGATCTTGATCATGAGCTATCTGCCAGGGAAATCGGATTCATGTATGCTGCAGTTTAGAGAGGAAGGTTTTCCAGCACTCAAGAAGTTGGAGGTGTGTGCATATTGTCAATGATTCCTTAAAATATTAAGACTGTGAACTGTATTTGCATGCAGGGTTACACATTTTCAGAATATACAATTAAAATTTCTATTCCATAGCATCCTCATCAGTTGCATCTCTCAAATTTAATTTTTTAGATTTCTAATGTTTCTCGATACTCTAAGTACTGGAAATTGCTGTGTTCAGCCACCTCTAATAGGAAGTAAAAGAAAAGGTGCATTCTCAGTTTAGTTCAGTAGTGTATACTGTGAATGAGGATATGAGGCTTGTTCAATTTTTTGTGTTAAATGCAAGCTGCCTCCATGCCTACCCACCTCCACCCCACCTCAATCAGATTTTCAAATTGCTCCTGTCATTCTGCTAGTAACTGGCCTAAACACTCTTTCAGCTAAGGTAGCTTCCTAATCATGATGGTTTGTGATGCCTGTCTTAGGGAGTCAGTGAAGCCCTATGTTGAAATTTGTTTTCTGAATCACATTTTATTTTAGTAGGATTGTTAAGTTAGAATGTAAATAAATAAGGGAGTAAAGGAGACTGCAGACCGAAAAGCAGAAATCAACAGGTACACAGTTTTTAGAGTTAATGCTTTGAGCTAGAGTACAAATGCACTCACACCTGTGTCCACCTGTATCGAGGTATTTAGACCTTGTACATACCTTGATATGTAAATTGTTTCAGAATTTTTTTCAGAGGCAGTTTAAGTTAACCAGTTTGCATAATTAGTTCATGCGAGCTATCCTCCAAAAAAATCACTTGTCGCTGCAAATAACATGTGCTTCAGATTTCCAATAAATGTTTGTAATGCTGGAATAATAATAATAACACGTGGAAACTTAAATCACATCAAGAAAGCTGACAAAGCATATATGAGTAAAGAGACTGAGATGAAGAGACTGATAGCTTCAGGCATTGTTGTGGCTGAAAATGTACCTTGTTATATCAGATCCAACTTTTATCACTTGTAAATTTGTTTATGGGCAAAGGTCATTCTGAAGCAGTCAGTTACATGTATATCAAGTGCTCATGGTTCATCGTTAATTTACAGAAATAATAACAAAAATTGATATATTAAATTTTGTACACTGTTCAGTATTCTTAAAACGGTCATTTCAAGCTTAGACTGTGTGCACATTATAACTTTATAGTTACAAGGTTGTCAGCATGGGAAATAGCCCTACAAATTAGTATGCCTCATAGTGACTATCCAGTTAACATTGTCTGCCAACCATTATCTATAAATTAAGGCCCATTGACACACCAAGGAGAATGAACAGTACTGCATGCTGTCTTTCTGGAGGCAAAAGGGAGGACTGTGGACCCAGGTAATATGCAGCTAGCTGCACACAATTATTTCTTGGTGTGTGTTGAAAGCAGAACCCTTTCCATTATGGTGGTGTGTGAAGATGGGCAAGAAGTCACCTGGAATTGAAACTAGTGACATAGGTTCTCTTTCTGGATAAATGCAAGATTTGACATGGGATAACTGTCACAGAAGTGTGTCCTGGTGGTCACTTACCAATTCATGTCTTAGGCATCTGACACCCGAATATGATATGTATCCACCCAAACCATGACTCTCATAACTGTTTAAGGCAATTTGAGGGCTGTGCAGTACCAGGACAGGATCCTCAAATATATTTTCTCCCCTCTGGAGCCTACTCTTATGTTTCATTCCCCGATTCTTGTGCATCTAAGGAGTAGTTAATATTTATAACACAATAGATGTTACCCGAGTTGCATGTTCAAAATACTCATTTTATGCCCTTTAGACTTTCTGTTAAGTGAATGTGTAAGTGGTGATTGGGGTGATTTGCATTTTTGTGCTAATTTCTTCCATCCATAAGGTAATTGATTTCACTGTGGTTGGTGCTGTTTGACTTTTGTAGTTTTATTGAAGAAATGCATGTGTCCGTTAAAAATGGTTATCTTTGGGTAACATATAGTCAGAATACTGACTGACTGACTGACTGACTTGTTTTGGTCATCTTCTTTTTACAGATGCGTGGCAGCCCTTACCTTGGAGACATTGGCACTGCTTGTATACTGTCTCTTTGTTACAAACTTGAGTGTCTTGATATAAGTGGCTGTCAGTGTGTCACCACTAAAGGCCTTAGTTGTGCACTGGCACAACGTAAAAGTTCAGTTCCGCTTCAGATTATTGTAGGAGGTAAGACAGATCAAATGTCGACAGTACATCAGCTTTTGGTGCTTATGTGTTATTTTATGAATTTAGACTACCTCTGAGCTTATGATGTAGGTTTTCTAAAAATGATGGTTAAGCCTTTAACTGCTCTGGACATGTTAACGCGTGCGCCTTCGTACCTGTCCCTGTGTGCTCTGAACGTGTTTCTGCATGCCACCAGTCTTTCTACCTTGTACTGTGAACGTGTCTACGCTTAGACACATTCAGAGTACTAGGTAGAAGGACTGATGGCACGCGTAAATACGTTCAGAGCACACGGGGACAGGTACAAAGGCACGCGCTTTAACACGTCTAGAGCAGTGAAAGGGTTAAAATAATTTGAGTGTTAACTTGGAATAGATATTAACTAGTATTTCCTGTGTTTCAGTGTGTGTGTGTGTGTGTGTGTGTGTGTGTGTGTGTGTGTGTGTGTGTGTGTGTGTGTGTTTTTCATATCCATATGAAACTGCTATTGCATTTGGATAGTATATGTAATCTCAAGTATTCAGAAGTACTTACAATAATAGAAATATGACATGAGTCACATTTCTTGCCACAGCACTTTGAAGAAACTCAAATATTGCCTAATAGTAAGTTGAGCTAAAGCTTTCAAAGTGGAAATAAATTTTTTTTTTTTTTTCACTGTCCCTAGTTAATTTCAGTCAGTTGTTGAGACTCTTTTGTGCCATAATATCGTGTGGTTTTCAATTAGTTTTATACATTACATATACACTCCTGGAAATGGAAAAAAGAACACATTGACACCGGTGTGTCAGACCCACCATACTTGCTCCGGACACTGCGAGAGGGCTGTACAAGCAATGATCACACGCACGGCACAGCGGACACACCAGGACCCGCGGTGTTGGCCGTCGAATGGCGCCAGCTGCGCAGCATTTGTGCACCGCCGCCGTCAGTGTCAGCCAGTTTGCCGTGGCATACGGAGCTCCATCGCAGTCTTTAACACTGGTAGCATGCCGCGACAGCGTGGACGTGAACCGTATGTGCAGTTGACGGACTTTGAGCGAGGGCGTATAGTGGGCATGCGGGAGGCCGGGTGGACGTACCGCCGAATTGCTCAACACGTGGGGCGTAAGGTCTCCACAGTACATCGATGTTGTCGCCAGTGGTCGGCGGAAGGTGCACGTGCCCATCGACCTGGGACCGGACCGCAGCGACGCACGGATGCACGCCAAGACCGTAGGATCCTACGCAGTGCCGTAGGGGACCGCACCGCCACTTCGCAGCAAATTAGGGACACTGATGCTCCTGGGGTATCGGCGAGGACCATTCGCAACCGTCTCCATGAAGCTGGGCTACGGTCCCGCACACCGTTAGGCCGTCTTCCGCTCACGCCCCAACATCGTGCAGCCCGCCTCCAGTGGTGTCGCGACAGGCGTGAATGGAGGGACGAATGGAGACGTGTCGTCTTCAGCGATGAGAGTCGCTTCTGCCTTGGTGCCAATGATGGTCGTATGCGTGTTTGGCGCCGTGCAGGTGAGCGCTACAATCAGGACTGCATACGACCGAGGCACACAGGGCCAACACCCGGCATCATGGTGTGGGGAGCGATCTCCTACACTGGTCGTACACCACTGGTGATCGTCGAGGGGACACTGAATAGTGCACGGTACATCCAAACCGTCATCGAACCCATCGTTCTACCATTCCTAGACCGGCAAGGGAACTTGCTGTTGCACGTCCGCATGTATCCCGCGCGTAAGGGCAAAGAGTTTGGGCAGAGATGTTAGTCAAGGCGGAAGTACAGAGGCAAAGATTTTGAGTGACAAGTGATGTACGAGGGGTGGCAATTTCAAATTAGCGGAGGTTGAGGCCTGGTGGGTAACGGGAAGAGAGGATATATTGAAGAGCAAGTTCCCATCTCTGGAGTTCGGATAGGTCGGTGTCAGTGGGAAGTATCCAGATCACCCGGACGGTGTAACACTGTGCCAAGATGTGCTGGCCGTGCACCAAGGCATGTTTAGCCACAGGGTGATCCTCATTACCAACAAACACTGTCTGCCTGTGTCCATTCATGCGAATGGACAGTTTGTTGCTGGTCATTCCCACATAGAATGCGTCACAGTGTAGGCAGGTCAGTTGGTAGATCATGTGGGTGCTTTCACACGTGGCTCTGCCTTTGATCGTGTACACCTTCCGGGTTACAGGACTGGAGTAGGTGGTGGTGGGAGGGTGCATGGGACAGGTTTTACACCGGGGGCGGTTACAAGGGTAGGAGCCAGAGGGTAAGGAAGGTGGTTTGGGGATTTCATAGGGATGAACCAGGAGGTTACGAAGGTTAGGTGGACGGCGGAAAGACACTCTTGGTGGAGTGGGGAGGATTTCATGAAGGATGGATCTCATTTCAGGGCAGGATTTGAGGAAGTCGTATCCCTGCTGGAAAGCCACATTCAAAGTCTGATCCAGTCCCGGAAAGTATCCTGTCACAAGTGGGGCACTTTTGTGGTTCTTCTGTGGGAGGTTCTGGGTTTGAGGTGATGAGGAAGTGGCTCTGGTTATTTGCTTCTGTACCAGGTCGGGAGGGTAGTTGCGGGATGCGAAAGCTGTTTTCAGGTTGTTGGTGTAATGGTTCAGGGATTCAGGACTGGAACAGATTCGTTTGTCACGAAGACCTAAGCTGTAGGGAAGGGACTGTGTGATATGGAATGGGTGGCAGCTGTCGTAATGCAGGTACTGTTGCTTTTTTGTGGGTTTGATGTGGACGGGTGTGTGAAGCTGGCCATTGGACAGATGGAGATCAATGTCGAGGAAAGTGGCGTGGGATTTGGAGTAGGACCAGGTGAATCTGATGGAACCAAAGGAGTTGAGGTTGGAGAGGAAATTCTGGAGTTGTTCTTCACTGTGAGTCCAGGTGATGAAGATGTCATCAATAAATCTGTACCAAACTTTGGGTTGGCAGGCTTGGGTGACCAAGAAGGCTTCCGCTAAGAGACCCATGAATAGGTTGGTGTATGAGTGGGTCATCCTGGTGCCCATGGCTGTTCCCTTTAATTGTTGGTATGTCTGGTCTTCAAAAATGAAGAAGGTGTGAGTTAGGATGAAGCTGGCTAAGGTAATGAGGGAAGAGGATTTAGGTAGGGTGGCAGGTGATTGGTGTGAAAGGAAGTGCTCCATTGCAGCGAGGCCCTGGACGTGCGGGATATTTGTGTATAGGGAAGTGGAATCAATACAAGCTACTGTGGCAGAACACGTTACGAATATCCTGGTGGAACTGGAATACCGCCTCGACATTCTCAGAGCTACCAAGGGAGGACATGTTGAGGTTTACTAACGTAAGAGGTCTTAAAAAACTAGTAACACTAACCTGTGTAACAGCATTGAATGTAAATTATTATGTCAAATGGTTATTCTGTAATAAATTGTTGTAATTAGGGTAAGACTTTGTGCTCACCCTGTATATGAAAGCAGTTTGATGCCTTGTTAGCTGTCATGATTATGGTAGCCTAGAAATCAACTGAACGAATTATTTCAATGGGTAATTGCATCCTGAATGGGCATTTACTTACAGCCTACAAGTTCATACAGTTATGCCACTTTTTTTATAAAAAGAGCTGCTTGATGACAACCATTCATGCATTTTGTCACAGTAATCATACATGCAAGGCCCATCAGTCTTATTTTAAATTGTGTATAATTGAAAATGATTGCATCTTTATTCACAGAAAAATAGCAGAATTTTATTAATTATTATGTTTCCTTAGATTATGGCCCACAGTAATTGTTGTTCTTGATTTAATAAATTTTGTGAGACACATGATGAGTCATCAGTTCTCCTTGACTTATGCTACAGTGTGACATTCCCTTCCGTTGTAACATTCTCCTGTCTATTCCTCGCTCCTCCCCAAAGATGAAACACACAGTTCACATAGCTTGGATAGTTTTTTCTAATTGTCTATTTGCAGTACTAAAATTTAGTCTTGTGAGAGCAAGTAATGGCTAGCCTTTATACCATAGTTATTAGTTTCCTTCAGTGAAATTTCCTTTTAATAAAACTAGGATGATAAATTCTCAAGGATGGCAATGTTTTTATGACATTTTTGGAGTCATGTTAACAAAGATTTTTAATTAATGCTGATAACTGCTGCATCAAAGCACACTGACCTGCCAATCTCAATGTTACAGCTCTCACATAGTAGATGGTCAGTGTGGCGTATTTTGTTTGATCTCCAGAGAGGCAATAGAAAGACATTCCAGTGTTACTTCCTGTGCATTTTTACAAGAGAAGGCCGCAGATAGTCAACCGATTCACTTCATATATGGCAAGTTCGTTGTGTACAACATTGAATGAAAGATTAAGATATTTTGGCTCAAACACCCTCTTCTGGTCTTCGAGAAATCTACCCGTAACCTCCTTGAAAATAACATGCAGTAGACTCAACACGGAGGGATCATCATACGTATAGGGTCCACAAATGAATATTTTCCTAGAAATCTAGGAAGGAAACTGTAGAGACGGCCACTTGTTTACCCATAAGGTAAACTGTATTCAACAAAAGTGCCACTGGTGTAGCGATGAAGGCTTATGGCTGGGCAGCAGAGAACCTGTCCTTAGTTTCAAAATGTATTCTACAGTCTTTCATATACACTTTTTTCTATACCAAAGTTGGAAGGAATAGAAAGGTAAGAAGGATCCTAGATTTCTAGGATAACATGCATTGCCAGACCCCATATATGATGATGAAAAATGCCCGGAAAATGCCCAGTCTCTTTCATTTTAGGTTGTATACAAGTGTTCTGCCATATGAGCAAAATTGATTGGCTGTGTGGGACCTTCCACTCGTTAGCTGAATTATAGATGGCTATTGTACACCATATTTGATGGTTTCTAGCATCATGACACTGCGTTCTTGTGGTGTAAACCTGTCATTACTTATGGTGGGCAGAATGTCCTGAGTGAAGATTCAGTGTGAAGTCCTGCCAAATCAAATCTTTGGTTGTCGATGAGCGCTGCTACATATTCATCACTGCTCACAATGTAATATTTATGATCTCAATTTTGAAATGACAGAAGAGAGAGACAACTAGTTATGCTTGAGTAGTCTTTTTGTGCAGCATAATCATATGGATTGTTTCAGGATTATCTTTGGTTGTCGATGAGCACTGCTACATATTCACCACTGCTCACAATGTAATGTTTATGAACTCAATTTTGAAATGACAGAAGAGACAACTAGTTATGCTTGAGTAGTCTTTTTGTGCAGCATAATCGTATGGATTGTTTCAGGATTATCATTTGATATATCTGTAGTAAACAAAATGATCAGCTGACATGGAACTGACAATCGGACCATATGGAATTTTTAAATATATGAAGTTCACAACTCAAATACACCTCTCCCAAAGCAGTTTGATGCAACTCCCAAAAAATACTAGAGAAAATTGACTTTAAAGTTATAATGTGTCCATTTTTCATAAAAAGACAATTAGATGTGCTAATTAGCATATAAAAGATGAATTTTATGTTTAAATGTTGTAACAACTGGAAAAAAGTAAAATGATCAAAATGAGACTAATCTAGTAATGACCAGTCTCATCCGCTTTATGTATTCTGGTCTTTGTGAAAATGCTTGTAGAACATGCATGTTTGTTTAAAAATTTTATTCCACCTGGAATCAAACCCACACTCCACACACAGTGAGTAAGGAAGCAAGCAAGCACTCCATCACAAAACCACACTACTCATTGAAAACATGAACCTCATTTTAACATATTAAACATGGTTGGAAAACTTAAAAGTAGATTTTCTTGAATATGTGTGTGTGTGTGTTTTGCATCAAACTGCTTAGAGAGAAGTGTAAGAGTTCTGAACTTAATGTACAATAAATATAAAAAATTACAAAAACCAGGTCATCTTGTGGTCCCCATGTGAGATGGCTATTACATCTTCCAGATGTAATCTTATTTAAGCTTTGATTGCCATATATTTCACCATGGCAAACATTCTTACTACTGTTGAGATTGTAGAACTTTAAAAGTGAAAGTTGTTGAAAGCAAAAATGGTAAATTGTGCCAAAGAGTCTGATGTACTCATTGAAATTATGTTTGCTGAAGACATTATTAGTAGTCCTCATGACGTATGTTTGCTCACCTTTGCATGATAGAATTGATCATAGTGTCATAACATGTTTTAGACACAACAAATGTTGTAGACACATTGCTTATTGTGCAGAAAAATACTTGATTGGTATTGTGAGGCAAGAAATGCAATTTGTTGAACAAATCTAGATTATGGTAGAGTTGAGCCCAAGATAAGGCTGAGCTTGAGGGCTGTCAAGTTTTGTGCTCAAAGCACTTGTAGATACATATTCAACATATGGGGAAAAGTTGTCAAAAGCAGACTCTAATTTTGACTTACTGGGATACATTTTTTCACATGTTACAGGAAGGAAGCACTTGAAAGCTTAAAGCGTAGGTGAACTGAAACTTCATGGCAGATTAAAACTGTGTGCTGGACTGAGTCTCTAACTTGGGACTTTTGCCTTTCTCAGGCAATTGCTTTACCATCTTGGCTACCCTATCACGACTTGTGCCCTGTTCTCACAGCTTTACTTCTGCCAGCACCTCGCCCCCTACCAAACTGTTTGCTTGAAACCTGTCTCTAAGAAACCAGATACTATGTAGTAACTGTTACAGCCAGTTCTGTAATTTTGGTGCACCAGGAAATATTAAAAATTTAAGATAGACTTTGATAAGCTTTTAAATAGGATGATGAAATACACAGCCTTCCATTATCTTTCGTACCCTGATTCATGACTAACCACATGGAAGAAATTTGCTTACTAACGCCAAATGCACAGCATAAGCAATATTAGAAAATTGTAAAGGAAAATACATGAAACAAAACCCAACTAAGCTTCTGACTTCACCTTTGCCAGTTTGAAACCCTTTACAAAGAGAGACATTTATTCATGTTGTTGTTGTGGTCTTCAGTCCTGAGACTGGTTTGATGCAGCTCTCCATGCTACTCTATCCTGTGCAAGCTTCTTCATCTCCCAGTACCTACTGCAACTTACAGCCTTCTGAATCTGCTTAGTGTATTCATCTCTTGGTCTCCCCCTAAGATTTTTACCCTCCACGCTGCCCTCCAATACTAAATTGGTGATCCCTTGATGCCTCAGAACATGTCCTACCAACCGATCCTGTCTTCTGGTCAAGTTGTGCCACAAACGTCTCTTTTCCCCAATTCTATTCAATACCTCCTCATTAGTTATGTGATCTACCCATCTAATCTTCAGCATTCATCTGTAACACCACATTTCAAAAGCTATTCTCTTCTTGTCCAAACTATTTATCGTCCACGTTTCACTTCCATACATGGCTACATTCCATACAAATACTTTCAGAAATGACTTCCTGACATTTAAATCTAAATTTGATGTTAACAAATTTCTCTTCTTCAGAAACGCTTTCCTTGCGATTGCCAGTCTACATTTTATATTCTCTCTACTTCGACCATCATCAGTTATTGTGTTCCCCAAACAGCAAAACTTCTTTACTACTTTCAGTGTCTCATTTATTCATATAAACAGTATTTGTACACTTTATTTTGAGCTGTGTGTCTCAATGAATTAATGCGTCAACACTTGTACTTACGCCATGTGCTAAAGAATATATTTTGAATGTAAATCAGAAAATGAAAACGCAGCACATGTTGAGTGAATTTAACAGTGAATTGTCTATTTCCAAGACAGTTATTTTTATCAGTATAAAGTAGTCATGCACTTAGCCTTCGTTTTTCTGGAAACAATTTGTTTTATTTGTGTACAGGAAACTTATCCATTAACTTAAGTGCTCTGAAACAGACATGCCCTTAGTCTTGAAGGTATGAACAGATAGTACTAGCAGCAGATTAGCGGAGAAGATTGGGCATAGCAAATTACATTGCTATATGAAAAGGTACAAAAAATTGCAACAGCACGGGCAGAGCTCTTAACGCTCAAGTGGTTGCATCAATTTTTGTAACACAAGTGGTCGCATGGTTGACTCTGTCAACCAGCCATCGTTTTCATTCAGGACGTGAAAAGTTCTACCATATTATGCATGCTACTGAAAAAAATTGGTTTTTTAATTAATAGAAATATAAATTTTAATAGTTGACCTTCATTATTTCTAAAGATACAGTTACAAAATCTAATTAAAGAATCCTAGTTTTTCATTTAACAATACATTCCTAACACATGGGATAAAGTTAAATCACATTTGACCTGCATTTATTATACAGCACATGTTACTCATACATCATTTATTGGATTATACTCTCTTTATTAAACATGGCTGTATTGTTTCTACATAAAGTGTTTACTCATCCTGTTCCTTTACCTCATCCACAGTGCTACATGCGTGCGCGCGCACACACACACACACACACACACGCACACGCGCGCGCGCACGCACGGAATGTTTATTGCGTACAAACATCTTACACTGGCTACAACATTGTTTTTTCTTCTGCACACAACGCAGCAACTCTTCTTTGTTTGGAGGTTATTACGGTTTATAAGGTGCCAAAAATATTTTGAGATAATTTGGAAGCATTGAAATGTGGGATCTTGTAACTAAATGATCTTTCATAAGTTGTTGGGACAACTGTTCCAAAAATAGCCTCCTTGGTTTTTTGGGTTTTTGGCGTTGCAGTGAAACAGCATTTGGGTATTGATACCAGCGTTGTTTAGTAAAGCGAACAATAAAGCCATCATCCGCCTCCTTGTTACTCGTGCAACAGAATATTTACTGCACATTTGGTCAACTGTGTCAACCCCTCCTTTCGTCATGTTGTAGTCCATGATAATGTGTGGTTTATTGGTATTCTCATCAACTGTGCCTTCACTGTGCATAGTGCTACGCAGAACAACCAGTGTGATATCTTCGTGGTATCCAAACAGTGAAGACCAAATGTTCCTGGATTTCAGAGACAGGAATTCTGGAGGGATTTCAGTTTTATTTTTCTTCAGAGTTCCACTGCATGTGAAGTTTCTGTGCAAAAGTGAGACTGCCAGTGGATAACTGGTATACCAATTATCAAAAGTAATATCCTGATTTGATCACAGCAGCGGTTCTGCCGGACGATGCACAATATGGAACGGTTTGACACCTTGCGTACTTTGTTGGTTTGTTCGGTAGGTACTGAACAAACGAACATCTCCCTCTGAAAGGTATCAGCATCTATTCCACGGTCACAAACTCTCCCAAACCGTAGCTTTCCTTACAGTCGGTGACAAATTTATCTACATATGACCTGATTGCTGCGAATTTGTTTGTCTCGTGTTTTTGTGTTCATCAATTTGTCGTCAAATCTCGCGCTTCTGAGGAGAAATAAGAACAGTCTGTATGACATGCAAGCTCTAATGATCTTCATACCAGTACCATCTTTACTCCAAAGTTCCTAAACATCTGTTTTATTTCCACCCTTCAAGCCAGTCAATATAAGGATTCAAATGAGGGCATGTATCTCTTCCCTAGAAGTTTCCTTCATGTTTTCCCCTCTAGAATAGATGTTCTGTGATACTAAGTTTCTGATATGCAGATTGGTGTATTCCACAAGTGAATCAATAATATCTGCACTAACAATCCTATTGAATGTTGTCACTTCTTATGTAAGACCTTAGCAGACCTCTTCGGATCAGGTAGAAATTTTATAATATTTTTTGAGGGCATTTTCAGTGTGTGGTCATTGCTTTGATTGGTGATTGTCTTCAGCACATTGTGGCATGTGACCAGATATTTTTCAGTGTTGCCTGTCTTCAGAGGCGCCACACATTGTCAGCCTTTACGTGAAAAGAGGGACTTTGTGTGATATATGTACATATAATTCAAAATGTAATAAAGTTGAATAAAATGTGTTGATTTTCTGTTGGGGAAAAATGAATTGCAAATTTGATACTAAATGTGCTCTTAATATGTGTACCAAAGCCTGGTTTAGTCGTTGTTATTGAAAGTTAGGTTAATTTTGTTGCTTGCTTAAGAAATCAAATTGTATTTCATTGCTGTTTTGTAGGAACTTCTGTATCAGAAGGCTCACTCCAGCCTCCAAGCTCAGTGGCCTTGAGTTTCCACAACAACTGCACAGACCACCTTAGGCCCGATTTTGTAGACGATTATCTTCTCCCTATGTTTGAAGACTACAGTGATGATGATTTCATCGACTCTGACAACGAGTATGACTTCGGTAGTGGTATTGATGAATATGATAGTGACATGTCTGATTCATATGATGCATTTGAAGGTATGTTATATGCACAATTCCTGATGTAATCGCTATCAATGTTGAACTAGTTAAATATTGTGCTGAAGAGGTGTTTTAATATTGTGCCTGTTTTTCTGGACACTGGTATCTGTTATTTGTGAGTGCTGAATGTTTTGTGTGCTGGACTGTTGTGAAGTTCGTAGCAGAATTTGGTTTGTAACTTATATTTAATTTTTATTTATGTGGCATCTCGCAGAAGTTTGATTCAATCACTCCTTTCTCATTTACCTCTCTCGTTTTGAGAACACATTTCCTCAGCATGAGGAAACATTGTGTTGTAGCTGAATTGTTAAGCTACAAGGAGTTAGAAATACTTTTTTTTTTTTTTTTAATTAAAGTGACAATTTTACAAAGAACAAACAGATTGATAGAGCCCACAGCTTATCTGTGATAGTAACAGTTTTTGAAAAAATAATCATATTTTTGTAACAATTTAAGCTTTTTGCTTGTATGTAAATATGAAATACAACTGAATAATGTGAAATGTGTAAAATACATTTGTTTGGTAATATACAAATGGACTATTATACGTAAACACTATAGCTAATTGTTCCAAAAACTTTTACAGTCTTGTTTTTACTTGTTTGGGCTAGCCTCACACTTTTTATTCCACATGTAATAACTTTGAATAAATATCTGTTAAAATTGTTTTGTTAAATTTTACTCCTCTAAGACGAATATTTGTTACCTTGCCTTTTTAATTTTTTTCGTTGGGCACCTGTAGCATGTAGACATCTTTTGTACCATAACATGTTCCATATTAGATATTTTATTTTAAAGCTCTTGAATAGCCAAACTTGGTTTGTATAACTATATTCATAGAACACAGCAGATGCAAAATTCAACCTTTACTGGTCATGCTGCTCATTGTTGGGGACAAGTAGTTCATAGATTGTGAAAATAATTTAAAAAAGTTTCTCTTTTGGCTGTTGCTCGTGAAACACGCCTCTGTGTGTTATATCTGTACGGGGCAGCACACGTGGTGCCCTACTTTCCGTTCTGTTTCTCCATTTATGGATAATGGGTGTTTTGTAATGGATGCTCCCTTATTTCTGATAACTGATTTATTATGCTGAAGCTTTAGATGTGAACATAATGTTTCATTCATTTCAAATTTTTTTACCCATTCTTGCTTAATTTTTTGTCTTGCATGTCAAAAACATGTAATATGAAAATTGCCATGTGTGAAGCTGAAAGAGACTATAGATATCTAAAACATTAGTTCTTGGAGCCATTTAGATCTGTTTTTGTATTTAAAAAGCTGGGCACAAATTAAATTTTTCACTGTGTAGATGTTAATGTCTGCAATAGAATAACTGGGATTTCACAAACTCCTGCTCTTCCACAGCTAAGTAAATATTGCCTTTGGTCCCATGAAAGGAAGTACAAAAAATACAAAAGGAAGGGAAGATATTTCAGAAAGGGAACACAAAAAAGGAAACCAAAAATTGATATGAGAGGTAGCTGGCAAATGAAATTTGGAGTCCAGATTCTGTATGTACATGACATAAGTCAGAAAATGACAGGGCACAATAATTTTACTGCTGCATTAATCAGGAGAACAGTAGTATGTGTGTTGGCTCCTTGTGATAGAAAATGCTGGGTTTGGTACGTTCTCTACTGCATTAAATGTAATATATACATATTTTAAATTTGTGTGTCTGATTTGTTCTGTAAGGCAACATTGTGTCTGATTTGTTCTGTAAGGCAACATGAGACGTGCTTAAAGTTATGTAAACCTTTTTAATGCACAGATAAAATGACAGCAGTGATTTATTTATTTCTAGTTTTGCTCATCTGACATTAGCACCTTTAAATATTTATTACTCAAATGGTAACACATTAGTGTACACTTTTGCTTAGTGCAGTTGTGTTGACAGTGGTGCTCAGAAGAGCTTTAAACTTTGTGTGTTGCCAACAGGGCAATGAATACCTGAAGATGCCAATGTCTGATGAGCAAAAATAATAGTAAATAAAATTACTTGTGGCAGTTCATTTGTATATAAATTACAATGATCACTTAAGACTTCGACAAACAATGTTTGTCCTTGATAAGTAAACATTATTCTTGAAATTGATTATGACATATTCTGAATTTTGTAGTGCATTTACTTACCCCAAACCCCCTGTGTCAAAGGCAGTTGAGTTCTACCCATGGAGACAACACACATTTGGTATCTTGATGTTCAACTTAGGCACACCTGAAGTAACATCTGCCCATAGGTTTATCTTCTCTGACTGTTTAGAAATAAAGACATTGTAGGAAATTAAATAATTTTGATTTTTGCACCTGATGCACTAAAAATTAGTGTGCTGCTGTTGCTCTTACTTTCCCAGTTACAGTGATCAAAAAGGAAACGTTTCATCCTGAGACAAATCACGTTTATTCCTGTATATGGATTAAACATAACATATTCATTGCAGATCGTGGAGTTTTCTGGAAGGTTCTATGTTTGAGTGCTTCATAGTAGTGGGGCTGGTGGTAATAAGTTACGCTCCACCATAAATATGGTGTGAATATTCTAACCCAGGAACTCGTAGTATGTGTGTGTGAAATGTATCTCAAATACAGTGGTTAGTGTGAACAGCTACTGAGAAATATACATTAGCAAGGTAAAATACTGTTACTTGATCGTGGGCTGCAATAAAATACAAGCCGTCAGATTGAAATTTTTCACAATTTCTCATCTTTTCCAATTAAGATAGGCTGAAAACAGTTGGAATCCCTTTCTCTGATCATTGTCTAAACTGTCCTACCAACTGTATGGGTTTTGCAGGTGACAAATTGCCAGTGTAACCTTAAAAAAATTTAATAATAAAACTGATGGTTGGTGTATGTCATTTTCTTAATGTTGTTAGTTGTTACCTTATGAGGTCCCCTAGTTGGTTATTTAAAGTAGAGATAAATATTTTGATGATGCCTACACAATGAGGTTGAATAAAAAATTATATTAATGTAAATAAGTAAACTGGATTATTTTGTTCTGTAGAGGTTAATATTCAGTAATTGTTACTGATTGGGCACCTTGATATTCAGTTGTTAGTTAGGATATGATGAAGCATTGAAACCCTTTCACAGAATGAAGAAATTAGTAAAGTGTTTTCATAGTTCAGGTATTGGTCATGTATGTTATGTCAGTGTTGAGAAGTTTGTGTGATGTAAATAATTCCCAAAAATTGCAGTCCTGTAGTGAGATGGAAAATCGGCTCGTAGACAGTGTGAGCATAAAATTAGAGGCATTTTTGGTTGCATGGAGATTGTGTTGAGACTTGCTCACATGTAAAGTAAGGACATATTACAGGAGGGTTGATCTGAAGATGATACTTAGTAATTGAAAAGTTAGAATATGAAGAGATTGAGCATCCAGGCTAGATATTGTGTAGGTATCTTCTCATAATTTCTGGGTGAGAATGTTCTGGTCTTTATTGTTTAGTGTAGATAAAAGTAAGCTTTTCTTTGTCCTTTATTGCATTGTCATTCTTAAAATACTTAAAATTTTCAAGTGCAGTGTTGTATGAATCCTTTGGTGAATTTGTTTTCAATGTACCTTTGTTGTGTTCAGAGATTTAGGTTCAAAACGTGTTTTTTGTCATTAAATTACATTATGTAATGATTCAAACCCCCTATTGAGAGTGTGTGATGCTATTGTTTTGATTTGGAATGAGAGCAGAGAAAAAGGAAACCAATTTAAAAACAAAAATAATAAGCTCCACCTTTAAATATATGTAGGTTTTGTAGAGTTAGTTTTGCCGTAATGAAAAATTTAGTATTATGGTCTACATGTTTAAGTTTCATGTATTTGTGAATGTCTAATATTTGACTGTTAATAAACTGTAATACATATCATCTGCAAATTAAACAAGAAATAACTATAGATTGCAGAAATTCTACTTAGCAGATGGCAGCTGCCACAGGCATAGAGGTGGTGTACACAAGATTTCAGAGCTGCTAAAGTGAAGAGCAGCTGGAAAGCCAGTCAGTGTTGGCTGCACAGAACCATGCGGAAGTGTACCACATGAGTGATATCTAATCGCACATCAGTGACATTTTTGTCTTTGTTCATGCTGTATTTGTAAAACTTACTGTTCACTCATAATGTTATGTGCCGAGTGATTATTTTGCGCTCACAGCATTCATTATGAGTGATGGTAAGCGATCACTCAGTGCTGCACAAACAAGTGAAGAGGAACAGTGTTTCATGTGTATCAGTACTTTAAGACAGTCTTCTGTTGAATCCACACCGGCACAAGATGTCGCACCAGTGACAGCAGATAGCTGAAGTGTATGGTATTGGTTTTAGAACCATTCAGAGAATATCTAGTGAAGTAAGATGTCTATGCAACCCTGCAACTCAGCTGTCTTTGTCACCAGGCAAGCAACTCAACCACAAAAAAGAATTAAGTGACCCAGATGTACTGCAAAAAAAAAAAAAAAAATAAATAAATAATGCAGTGCATAGTATTTGGCATGTATGTCAAAATCATCAGTCAAACATGTGCAAGGGATATGTGCCAGAAGATGAGTGATAAGTACATGGTGGATTAAAAGTTCCTGTTGGTAAGGTTAATTGAATTACAGTGCTTCATGTCTGATCAGCAGAAACTGATTTTGTTCACCCTGATTTTTAAGGTGTCAAAGGTTAAGAACTCTGAAGAAAACCATTCATAATTGGACAGTCTCTTCAAATGGTGGTGTAAAGAAAAATATCCCTGTGCATTCAGTTATTGTCGAGGATAATGCATCCACACATGAAAGTTGAACAAAGCTCCAACTACGAATTCCAAAAGGCAGATACTATTGCATGGTTGTCATCTAATGCAATACCTTATAGTTATAGTCGCATACCAGTGCAGAATTGCTGGTTCATGTCAGTGCAACAAGTCTGCATGCAGTGTTTGACATGTGAAATTGTAGAGCAGCATTGAAATGGCACTGTTAGATTACCCCCATACCATTGCCATTACAACCCAGTCTAGCTGGTATGGGCTCAGGTAATAACACACATTGTGGAAAACAACAATGAGGAATACGCAGCACCTTAACATTTGCATGGGCAGCTCACATAAGACAAGCAGAAAACTGCAGGGTGAAGATTACCGCAGAGCAATGAGCAGGAATGTTATTATGGAACATTTTGTTATAAATCTTGCTGAAAGTCTGACATCTATCTCAGACAGCAAAGACTACGGTGTGGATTTCTTACTGTGAAGTATGTAAGAATTAATTACTGCTGCATATGACTTTTGTATGACTGTCCCTGCAACTGCATTAAAAATTAATAGCTAAAGTATTCATTTTTGGTTGCATAATAATGCAGTTTCCTTCAAAAAATATATTTCATTCAATTGGATACATATGTCATAATGCTGTAGCAGGTTGCACAGTGAAATCCATTAAACAATTATTTTTGATATCCTTAGGCTCACATTTTTAATTCTAAAATAAATTCTTTAAATATATTAAATCTCTGTGGATGCTGCGCATGCGTTCACATTTCTAATAATTCTGTTCATTGTAGAACAATGTGTATAGTGCACAGTCAGCTCTCACGGTGCCTAAACTGACAGAAGAATATTGGAGCAATTTCCTCTCTTTGCAGAATGCACAATACCTATCTCTACAGCTGCCCACCACTTTAGTGATTATGCCTGTGTTCTGCAATCTGTTAAGTAGAACTTAATATTACATTACATCTGCATAATCAGTCCATCTTTTTAGCAGGTAACACATTACATTCTGATATGTTGAAATGTGAGTGGTACAAGAAGACAAGTAGTATGAAATACAGAGGTAAAATTCTGGAGCAGTATGATGGAATAAAGTTAGCTTTAAAGAGTTTTTAAAGCTTTTTGAATATGTGGTGATTTTTTTTTAGAGTGGGGACAACTGTATGTGTAAGGTAGCCTTGTATGTGCTATAATGACTGAAGGCCTGTAACTTACAGAGTTTTCTGTTTTTGTTGCAGATAATAATTTATATCCAGAACTGTTTGGTGATACATTTCTTCTCTATCATTATTTATACTGAAACACTGAGGGCAAAGTGTTTAGAAAGGTGCTTCTTGCCATTCAGATAAGAAAAGTTTTCTGTTGTATTATGTAAATTAAAAAAAAAACATTTTTGAGGTTGTCAGAAGTTGCCCATTGCTTAGTATTTCATATGGTCACATTTTTATATTTGAAAATTGACATGGCAGTTATAAAACTATCTTCCATTCTGATGAAAGTGTTCTGTTGTGGTCTGTGTTTTGTTTTTGGTAGCTTTCTTTTGAAACTAAATAAATTTTGTGCAGATATTTAGATCAAAGTTTACAGTAATATTTTGTAACCACTGACATTTTTAAAGTTCAAAATTGGGTCCCATTCAAAAACACTTCCTGTTCAAATATTTAAATGCATGATTCATGTGCTGGTCACAAGCAAGTATTGGTGTTATGTACTTCCTGTAATCTCCATTGGAGTCAAATCAGCAAATTTAATATTGTATGCAGTGAAAGGAAAATTTGTTTCTAATGAGTGTAGCAGAAAAATAAATTTTCACTTCGTGGCGACAAAGTAATAAAGGATGAAACTTTCCTGATGATCAGAAGAATGTGGAATTATGTGCACTCATCATGGTAAAAGACTTTTTGAGTTTTCCCTTGTAGGGAAGGGTCTGCAGCGGTTTCTCATTTGCATTGTATATGTGGTTGATGATATCTATGATTATAAACTCAAAATACTCCAGTCCAGAAACTGATAGTTTGTTCAGTATGAAATTGGTGAATTGTCCATTCCTGAATGATAGGTCTTATCATTTGGAGGGAGTGAAAGGTTTCTCACAATTCTAACGTAGGCGGTGTTATCATTTAACATACAATTTTGGTAAATAAGAGAAGTAAAATGTTACAATAATGGAACTAATACAGCTACAGATAGAAAAAACTGGCTCCCACAGGACGGCACACAATGTACACAGTGTCTGGCAACAGGGGAAAAGGTAACAGGACAGTGTCTCATGGCCCCAGCTTGAGAGATAACAGGGTACAATGAAAGATGAAAAAAGAGAGAAAACTTAACAGAAGACATTTAAAAAACATATGAAGTTGTCAAAGATCCTATGCGAAAATGAAATTTGTAATAAACATTGTGATAGAAGCTTCAGTAGTCAGTCTAGTCATTATTCCTGATTTATCAGCTGCCTTCTCTAACAGATAGAATCCAGGTTTCCAAGTCTCAACTGTTAAGTGTTTTATTATTCTTTTTCCTTCTCTTTTGTTGGCCCTCCTGTGGTTTTTAAGAGATAACTACATAATGTACTTTTTTCTGACTATTGCCTTTCATTTAGCAGACAAAGAAACACCCTGGTTCAGAGGATGCATAATTACTTTTTTTTTAGTGAGTGTGTTTACCGTATTGAGTGCACAGTTTTTTTTTTTTTTGTAATGAAATAACATTTTGGAAAGTTTCATGAAATTAATGTTCATAGTTTTGTGAAACTGCATCATTTTTGGAAGACACTTGTGTAGTTAGTGAGAAGTTTTATTGCATTCCTTATATAAAACTTGCTGTAAAATACAGTCAGGCTGAAATTTATAGAATTGATAATTTTGTCAGTAAGTTGATGTAGGTTGACCCTCTAGCGACCACTCTAACATTTTTATTTTTATGAGAAATTAAAAACAGTTGTGTTTTTAATGGTTTCTTTTAACTGATAGAGGTAGATGAGTAACATGAGTATTGGTTTAACTTTCCAACTTGGTTGAATTATTGCTGGATGTATAGTTAAAATTTATTTGCTTGATAAATCTCTTGTGGTGCTAATTAATTAGTAGCTTTCTATACTGCATAACTGTCACATATTAACAATTTCCTTGTGAAAACTGCCGTCTTTAGATTAGGAATTCAACTGGAAAAAAGAGGAAGGCAGCATTCTGTGAAATGCCTGTTGGTGGTGTTGATTTCACTGTATGTTTTTAGAGAATATCATGTTTGATGTGGTGTAGTAAATTGCAAAGTAGCTATTAAAATTTTGTGGCATGACGCAAGGTATATGTTGCATGTTGTCTTAGTGGCTGTTACACCTAACAGTAAGCGGTCACTTCATAGAGGTTTGGCTTCATTAGATAAGTAAATGTGACCCATTGTGGCCTGCAGTGTCTGCTCATATTTCCCAGTAATCAAGTTTTCTGAAACCTGTAAGGAATTATTTACCTTTTGATTATAAAGTAATTGAGTGTATTGTAGTATACTTTTCTTAAATGACAGCACCATTTATATTTTTTTCAGATAAATAAGTGTATGCAGCAAGTAACTGGCCTGCTCCGAGCCCTTGTCATTCTCCTGTCCAGTGTGTATGTGACTACTGGACGGAGATATGATAAGGTCTTGGGATAGGCGAAGTCAACTGTAAACCAGCAGTCAGCTTATAATGCAGTGTAACAATGGAACTGATCTTAGTAATTTTTTAGGTTAACATTAACTTTTTATCTCATTCAGTCTGTAAACTGTATTCTAGCAGGATTCTGTGCCAGTTAACTTAATAAATACAGTTTGTTATAATGACTTGCTCCATTTGATTAAATAATTAGCACAATTCCTTCCCTCACTTTCCTGGAGAATCTTTCTGTTCTACTTAAGTTTAGTCATGTAGCCTAAATAAAAACGTAAACTTAATATACAGTAAGACATGTTCAAGCTTGAATTTGAATTCTTTATGTTAATATGTCTGTTGACCATTGTATGTTTGTACTGAATAGTCTTAAGCTACATCTACACTATGCAGGTGTGGATTGGCAAATCCTTACCATCATGCCAATATTTTATTCGTATTCAAATGTCGAGTAAATTGATTTTGTAAAAGGTCGGAAAATGTTCGTGACAGTGTAATTACCTTGATACATTACAAATTGATCTTGACAAGTAATTTTGAATCTCCATATTATAGTGGTCACTTTAATTCTTTATGAACTGTCTGATCAAATTTTGCAGCTAAAATAACTTTATTGGATCTGACAAATGCACAGAGTAATACAGTCATCATGTTTTGACTGTAACTGGGTGATCATATTAGTGCCATGCAGAGATTGGCATTTGAGGAAATGTGTATCAGTTACACCATGAACAGAATGTAGTTAGCAAATATTTAATCTGTACTGGCCTAAAAGATTGACAGATAAGTTGTGTAACTTAAAAGTCTCCTACAATAGGAAACTATTAATGAAGTTATTGATTTTGTTTAATTTTTGAACATAAAAAGTATGTAATCTGTAGTAGTGATGAACAGATTATACTAGTGAAATCCCTTAGCACATAAGGCACATTAAGAAGCAATGCTGATTATGCTAAGCAGAGAGAATTTTGTGATGAGTTAAGTTTCCGTACTGGGTCCCCCCCCCCCCCCCCCCCCATTCCTTACTCCTACAATTTTTTTCATATAGTCTGGCTTATTTTCAATATAATTTCTTTACTTCTTGTATTGTAAACTTCAGTAATAAAGAGTGAATGTAGTGTTTGTTTCTTTTTCCACCTTGCAAATGAACTGTCTGCTGAGAAACAGCTTTTAAAATGTTGTAAAATGTAGCTCAGCATTTTTAATATGTTTAAGTGGAACTGCAGTATATGGAGGAGATGGGAGTGAACAGTTTTTTTAATGTAATTTTGCCATTGCACTGCTGCAGAAAAAATCTTTGGTTGCTACGGTAGGTACTTCATATTCTGCAAACAGTCTTCTTTTCTTTTAACCGTATAATTTACTGATAATATTTAATGAAGAGTTTGTCATTTTTCTTCATTGTGTACTGACGGACAAGACAACAAATAGGCCATTAAAAATTGATCCCCAATATAAAATATCCCATGAATATATTAAAAATCAACAACATTGTATACCAGGTTTCCTTCATAAGAGTTGTAAGGCACGTTTGGTACCACTCTATCTAAAGGACATGTAATATTCTTCTTTAAAAATTGTTCTGTTTGTAACAGAAAGCAAACTGATGCTTTCCCTTGGCACAGGGTGTCACACGAGACATGATTACCGGTGTTTGTTTGTTTGTTTGTTTTACTCCAACTACACATTGCAAAGACAAAATTGCTACAATTATCTGCTGAAACACCAGAAAAAAATGCACCTGGCACCTTTTAGGAGGGACACACTAAAAGTTCTTAAAATCTGTAAACAGCATGGAAAGCTTCATTACATAAGTATTTGTACTTACATCAATAATACAGTTTAGTTGATTTGAGAAATAACCTGGTGGAAATTTTAGGTAAGTGCTATTTTGTGAGTGCTGGATATGCAGAATGCTTATTTATGTAGTCTCCTTATGTAGTCTCCTTACATGTATTCTTTCAATACAGTGTAGAAGGTTAGGAAAGATGAGCATTAATGGCAGTGCACAGTGTATAAAGATGTAAGATTTAATGATATTCTTCCACACTTGTCATTACAATTTAGTAAGGGCACTATAGGCCTTTAATAATAATAATAATAATAATAATAATAACCACCATAATTAATATGTAATGTCTGTTCTTTGAACTACTGGTAGGAGAAACATGAGAACAGCACTGGAAAGTGGGTGATGAAACAGTTAATAGCATACACCAGCGTATTGCTTCTTTTGAGTAGAAATAGTCATTATGGGTTAAGAAGATGAAACTATAATATTCCTCTCTGAGGAACTAGATGTAGGTAAAATTTTCAGTTTGTTAAAGGAGGCTTACTCAAAACTTATGGCGTATTATGAAAAATACACAAATTTAATACAGACTTCAATATTTCCTTTGGGTATCACTGCACGGATACATGTAACACCTGAATATACACGTAAAATGAAATACTTGGAAATGGAAAAATGAAAATTAACAGAACCAACAGAAATTAGAAGTATTGAGACTAAAGTGAAGAATTGCAAACTTTAAATCATTTCTACCAATTGCAAACACATTTTGTGAAAGGAAGAAAAAAGCTGAGGAGGAAAGCCGAAAGGGTTTGGAAAGGAAAACCATATGTATGGATTTCTGCAAGAATCTGCCTCTGCCTAACATTACTGTAACTAATGCTGTATACTATAGACAGCAATTATCTATGTATGCTTTAAATGTCTGCTGTTTATCAAATGCAGTGTGTACATTTTCCCTTTATCTCGAACGTGTTGCCAAAAAAAGTGACATCTGTTAATTCATTCATACATTTTGTTTCAATTATCTTTACATAACTGTGACAAATCTTGATATGTTTTGTTACTAATGTTCTGGCCAAAATAAGAATACACAATTACTCAGTTTTTGCCAAATTTGGTTTCAGTAGAGAAAATTCGACACTAAAATAACATTTCCAATAAGAAGACATTCTTATTTGGAATGTTCTGAAAGCATGGGGCTTATAAACCAGAAAGCTCAAACAGAAGTTCCCGAAGATTGTATGGAGGTGTTTGCAGCAGCTTGGTCCAAGTGTTCACCAGTTACAGTTGTTGAAGCTACATATGAAACCTTTAGCCAGTGAGCAGCATTCCTGACTACTTTCTAAAAGTAGAAGTGTCTTTTCGTACAGGTCCAGTTAGAGAACTAGCCGTAGATGGAACTCGCCCAAGGCTTGTCAGGTTCAGGATGACTTATGATGGAGCATGTGAGATTGAAGCTCCGAAATCTGCTCATCCAGCTGAAGACTCCAATAGACTCAAATTTGATGTGCCCATGTTTTCTTATACTGGTAAGATTGTACGATAAGCTTCAAATCTTATATTTGTTTACTACAATATAGTTTGATTCTTTATATTTTCTGACCTCCTACCCATCTGCCCTGAGAAATACCTCTATTTGCAGGTTTTGAAAAATTTGTCAGAAGCCCAAGCAATATTTTGAGTCTTCCTGTTGCTTGAAATTCTCAGGATAGGCGATGTTGTACAGCTTTTTAAATATAGTTTGATTTTTATTTCAAAAGGAAAAAGCAATGCTGTTGCCACTTTTCAATTCATACACTCGAGCCCCATCTTCCATTGAATAAGGTACTCTTATTCGAAGTCATAACGAGTAGGTACAGAAGTGTGAATAAATTTTCAGTAATATTGTATATTTACAGAATATTACTTAAGGTTTGTAATTTTGCAAAATAACTGTAAAGTCAAGACATGATTTAAAAAGAAATATCTGTAAAATTTATAGAACTAGAGTTAGCGGAATCTTACCCTTGTCTCATCAATTACATTAGTATATTTTGCAAATTGTTAAATGTTAGTTTGTATAAAGCAGCAATGGTTACGTTTAGCATGCAGATGGCCATAGTTTTTATAAGTTTCAGTGGCGTTTCTGAGTAATCATTTTTGCCAAAGCTGAATTGAAACAATCTGAAAATGTACAAATGGCTCATTTTGAAGTTGTTAGAAGTTTTACATGCTGTTGAAGCAGTTTTTGTTGCTTTTGAAAACTCATTTGCTGAGATTGAGATTGACAAATCTTACATTAAGTATTATCCCATGAGTGACACAGGTTTTGAGGACTCTTTTGCTTTCTAGATTGTGTGGTAGTGTAACTGACTGCTTGGAATTATGCAGTAATTATATCAGTTATTTATGGTAATGGAAAGTCCTTGAAGAATGTAAATAATTTGGGAGCAAAGGTAACAACTATTCGGTGAGTTCTCTCTGCTCCTAAGTTATTTAACCTAATATTTCTTTGCTTGAGCATGTGCCAGCATTTTCCAAATTCCTTAAGGACCAACTAACTCATTATTTTAATCAATTAATGTAGTTACATGATTGTATGTCACAGATTCATTTATAACAAGCAGGCTAATTTATATGATCTTCCACGCACTTGCAAGTCTTCCTGAGAAAATAAAGGAAATGTACTTGTGAACCTCATCTGTGAACTGGCTTGTTTTATTGCACATCTATGTTGATAGTTGTCTTGAAAACAAATCATAATGTCTTTCTGTATTGTTAAGGAATGTTGATCTAGAAAATGAAAGTCTGTCCTAAGACTGGGTACAGGAGTATGTATCAAAGGTATAACACCCTGCGATTTGGGTCACAGCTACTAAGTAATTCACACTTGTTTGTAGATGAGTATTTTATATGTTCTGCCTTAGCTCCTTCCCAAAGAGCTTAAAATTTAATGATAATTTAATTTATGGATATTGTCAGATAAGCATACTTTAGCTACTTGCTAAAAGTATTGAATATAGGGCACTCTTCCTTCTTCACTACTTCATCCAAATGACATGCTTTGTGCATTTTAGTTGTCCCATGCACGAGGAAGTATGTTGAAATGAGACGTTCACAAGGGCAGTTGTTAATGTGAACAGTTGTTCATATTCAGTAGGAAAGCTGTAGGGAGACAGAGACCGGGAAAAAAAAAACAGAAATAGTAATACGGCAACAATCTAACATCATGGGGGAAAAGAAAAGTCAGAATACTTCAGTAAGCACTATTGGTGATTGGCATGCCTGACCCTCTTTGAGCGAAAACTGTAGTGGTGGGAATACCAGAGGAACAAGGTTACTTGTCAGATTGGTGGAGGAACTTGGAATAATGGAAGATTGCTTTTGAGTCAGTCCCAAGGAGGCAGTGTGAGAATAGCACACAATCTTTTAGATCAATAAATACTGTGAAATAGTTGCATTTTTAGGAACAATATGGGTATAAAATAACTGTACAACAGGAGTTGCCTCAGCTGCTTCCTTTGCCTGAATGTCTAAGAAACAGTGTGTGACCTACTGTTCAGTTGACTTATGCCAACTGGTTTTAACTCTGTTCTTATAGAATTGTTCAACTTTATCCAGATGATGTGGAAAACCCTTACATTGCCAGTCATGTCCTCATATTTTGTTTAGTATAGTTAGTATCTATGGAATGTAGTTGAATTAAGTCAGGTGATGCTGAGGGAACTAGATTAGGAAATGACACTTAAAGTAGCAAGAGTTTTGCTATTTGGGGAGCAAAAAACTGATGGTCGAAGTATGGAGGATATAAAATGTAGACTGGCAATGGCAAGGAAAGTGTTTCTGAAGAAGAGAAATTTGTTAACATCGAGTATAGATTTAAGTGTCAGGAAGTCATTTCTGAAAGTATTGGTATGGAGTGTAGCCATGTATGGAAGTGAAACATGGACAATAAATAGTTTCGACAAGAAGAGGAATAGAAGCTTTCGAAATGTGGTGCTACAGAAGAACGCTAAAGATTAGATGGGTAGATCACATAACTAATGAGGAGGTATTGAATAGAATTGTGGAGAAGAGGAATTTGTGGCACAGCTTGACCAGGAGAAGGGACCAGTTGGTAGATGATGTTCTGAGGCATCAAGCGATCAGTAATTTAGTATTGAAGGCAGGGTGGAGGGTAAAAATCGTAGACGGAGACCAAGAGATGACGACACTCAACAGATTCAGAAGATGTTGGTTGCAGTAGGTACTGGGAGATGATGAAGCTTGCACAGGATAGAGTAGCATGGAGAGCTGCATCAAACCAGTCTCAGGACTAAAGACCACAACAACAACTCCTACATTGGTCAGTTTTGATGAAATGTGATGGCAGAATGTGAGTTCCCTTATTTGTTTTGTGTTAGATAGTATAGTTTCCTGATGCTGAAGTATTAAATGCTGCATCAAACCATAAGAAATAAAGATTCCCTGTAAGACAAAAAGGAAAATGTATCTGTCAACCAAGAATAGCTCCAATGCTGATGATTTAACTAAATACAAGGAATACTGTAAAATATTAAAAAAAGTAATTCAGACATCTAAACAAATGCACTACAAGAAGAAGATAGCAATGTCAGGGAACAAAATAAAAACAATATGGGATATAGTGAAAGAGGAGACTGGTAGAACCAGAAAGGAACAGGAGCAAATAGCACTAAGGGTAGATGACACATTAGTAACTGATCGGCATAGTGTGGCAAATCTATTTAACAAGTACTTTATATCTCTTACTGATAGAATGGGATTGTCAGGATCAGTAAATAATGCCCTTGAATATCTGAAACTAGCCTTTACAAATAGCTTCAGGTACATGAATATGTCACTCACTTCATCAAAAGAAGTAACTTCCATAATAAAATCTTTAAAAACAAAGCATTCTAGTGGTTACGATGAAATATCAACAAAGTTAATTAAGGCATGTTTTTGTGAGTTTAGTACAATTCTAAGTTACTTGTGTAACCAGTCAATTATAACTGGGACGTTTCCTGACAGGCTGAAATATGCAGATGTTAAGCCTCTATTCAAGAAAGGGGATAAAGAGATGCCATCAAACTACAGACCGATTTCACTTTTGCCAGATTCTCAAAAATTTTAGAAAAAGTAATGTACAGGCAGCTTCTCAACCATCTGACAATAAATAACATATTATCAAGAACACAGTTTGGATTTCTGAAGGGTTCTGATATCGAAAAGGCTATTTACACCTACAGTGAAAATGTACTTAATTCATTAAATAACAAATTACAAGCAGCAGGTATTTTCTGTGATTTGTCAAAGGCATTTGATTGTGTGAACCACAACATTCTTTTAAGTAAATTAGAATTCTATGGTGTCACAGGCAGTGCTGCAAAATGGTTCTAGTCATGCCTCGCTAACAGGTAACAAAGGGTGTCAGTGTAAGGGACTAGTGAATTAAGTCGTCATCAGAATGGGAAGAAATTACATGTGGTGTCCCATAAGGATCCAACTTAGGGCCATTGCTTTTTCTTGTGTACATTAATGATCTCTCATCAGTTACACTGCCAGAAGCAGAGTTCGTTTTGTTTGCAGATGACACAAGTATTGCAATAAATAGTATGTCGAGTGTAGTTATAGAAAGATCTGCTAATGATATTTTCATGGATATTAATAAATGGTTTAAAGCCAACTCACTGACATTAAACTTCGAAAAGACTCACTATATGCAATTCAAAACCTGTAAGAGGTTTCCACCCAGCATATGCATAAAGTACGAAGAAGAGCAGATAGAAGAGGTTGACAGTCATTCCTGGGATTACAACTTGATAATAAATTCAGTTGGAGGAGCACACCACAGAACTGCAGAAACGCCTTAACAAATCTGTATTTGCAATTCGAGTGTTAGCAGACATAGGCGACATAAAAGTGAAAAAGCTTGCATACTTTGCCTACTTTCATTCCACAATGTCATATGGTATATTTTGGGGTAACTCTTCAAGTCAAACAAAAGTTTTCAGAGTCCAAAAGCGTGTAATACGTATTATTTGTGGAGTAAGCTCACGGACGTCTTGTAGAAACCTCTTCAAAGAACTGGGTATACTAACTACTGCCTCTCAGTATATTTACTCCTTAATGAAATTTGTCCTAAATAATATATCTCTTTTCCCAACAAACAGCTCAGTTCATACATACAATACCAAGAACAAAAATGATCTGCACAAGGACTTAAAAGCACTTACTTTAGTTCAAAAAGGGGTCCACTACTCAGGAACACTCATCTTCAATAATTTGCCAGTAAACATAAAAAATTTAGTTACAAATAAAGATCAGTTTAAAAGGAGCCTGAAAGACTTACTAGTGGCCAACTCCTTCTACTCCATTGACGAATTTTTTAATAGAAACAAATGATGTATTGTATATATTCATACTATTAGTATTGTTATTTCAGCTTTTTTAAAAAAAATAAATTGACATGTTCCACATCCACAAGGATCTCCCCAACACGGATCTATGGAACGAAAAACTAATCTAATTTAACCAGTCTCAGGACTGAAGACCACAACAACAACAGTTAGGATCTGTTTTCCAGCATATATAGCACTAGACTTGTATCGAGTTTCAATCTGTAACTTGGATGCAGATAGATTGTGTTATGGTCAGTAGATGATTTAAAACTTCTGTACACTGGGTAACGAAATTTCTTTTTGTAGTGGTATCTTCTATGAAAGTGATAGTTAATCTCACTATGTGAGTTCTTCAGATAATTGTAGTATTGTTGAAATATAATATGAACTACTGCTGCATAATTAAAATTAAAGAGAAAAATTATGATCCAACCAAAATTGCTGGCTTGAAAGTTGATTTGCTTTGAGTAAATGCTGAACATTTCTGCTAAAAATATAATTTTCTGTGTCTGTTTTATAGATATGATTGGTCTCTCTTCTGTTGGACATATCAAACAGAAAAAACTACCCATATCCATGATTCTATGGGTGCAACAGCTGTTTTGATGAAAAAGTTTGTGTGTATACACAATATATGTCATAACTCTTTCGGGAATCTGAAATTTGCGAGTATGTGGTTAATGGGTGGGGGTCATAATGGTGTGTTGAATGGGGAGTTGGGTCTGATGTAAAGTGTATCCACGTGGTTGATATGGTCAAGTCAAGTGTTCTAGAGAAGCTGAGCATCCGGGTTCAAGTCTGTCTGACATACTTTCAGGTATCGCCATTGCATTGCCACAATGCCCTGTGCAGCTGGAGGCTGTTATTTCCTTCCTCTCTTTCCCAGCCCATTTCCTGTCGCCCGAATTATTTGTTTGTTTTTTGTGTGCCATTGTGAAAGCAGCAACAGTATTCTGAAGCATTGATTTCTACGCAGTTTAAAACGTAATACAGTAGAATGCAGATGAAAGTACAACATAAAACAGTATCTTCGGATTAAAATTGTAGAAACTTAATACCATCTTGAATAAGGTGCGTATCTTGTGTATCAGCATGCAGTTTTTAATTCCGTAATTATTACTACTACTACTACTACTGTTGTTGTTGTTAATCTTGGTGACAGGCATATTTTGCCAGTACTGTGTGTAATTTTTTTTTGGTCAGAAGTGGGAGGTAGGTTGCTGGTTCTTATAAATATGTAGAGAAACAGGTGTGTGGTCTTTGACTGTAGGATAACTCTAAAAACTACTTCAAAGATCCTCTTAGTATGGTTTGTTACATAGATTATTATTTTACCTCATCTTTCATAGTTCTGCCATAGACACTTGAGGTTTAAATCTGTATACGGAAACAGCAAGTTTAATTCAGCTGTGAGTGAGTATGAGTTGATCTATTTTCAGAATTATTAATTTTTGAAAATCTCATTTTATTACTTTTGGAGTTATCACCCCTATGTGCGAACAAAATCTTGCCACCAAATCGGATATTTGATACATCTGAAATATTAATCACCAGTAGCGTACTGACTAAATAAATTACAGAGTAAGGTGGTGCAGTGCTTAGCACACTGGACTTACATTCGGGAGGACAATGGTTCAAATCCGCGTGCAGCCATCCTGATTTAGTTTTTCTGTGATTTCCCTAAATTGCGTCAGGCAAATTCATGGATGATTCCTTTGACAGGGAATGGCCAACTTTCTTCCCCATTCTTTCCTAACCTGATGGGACTGATGGCCTCACTGTTTGGTCCCCTCCCCCAAATCAACCAACTAATGCTTTAGAGGTTATGAAACTTTAGTATAAATATGATTTATGTGTAGAATGATCTATGTTTGCCATTCATAAAGATGGCAAATTTCCAAGCTGTTGAGGTTTGGATACTGTTTGATAAGTGTCTTTTGAGTATCTCAGCTTTTAACGCAGTTGTTCACCCCCTTTGATTTATTACATTTGAATTGGAGAATTCATCTAAAATTTTTTCTTCTGTTATTCATAAAGGTATGTGCAAAACATGCAGTACTGTTCTATTCATTGATAAGAACACAGTGATCTGTGAAAATATTTGTATAGGTTATATTCTGTATTAAAAAACACACATACACGAGAGAGATATGTTCTGACACACACTTTGCTCTTCAAAATTTAAAAGTACTCAAAGGGCATGTTAAGAGGATGCAGGGCAGAGACTTCCCAAAATTATGGAAGAACTAAAGATGGATGGAAAAAGACAGAGTGCTTCCCAGAACACATTGGAGAACAGGAGTGAGAATATCTGTGGAAAGGAGGTGTGACCTGGCAGCAAGTGGAGAAAGAAAAGTGTTGGGATGACTGAGTTAATTGAAAGAGGTCTCATCAGCACCCAGACTCGGTAGTAGCTGGAACAGGGATCTGGATACATACATACAAACAAACATAAGGAACCATTTTAACCAGGATACCAATAGAAAGTATATTTGTATTTTGTATCCCTTTCTCTGCTAGCCCTGTCACGTATTATACTTCTAACACTGCTTTTCTAGGCTTACATTATTTTTTTTAGCTCTCATTTGAAGATTGAAACTGATAACCATATAAAAGATGGAATATTTCAAGAAGATTAATCTGATTTCACAAGACTGTGTATGAAGATAGGAACTGTGAATAAGTATAGAAATTTGCACATTATTATTTTCAAAAGAACTTGACTTACAAGGGCATATCTTCTGCATGTACGTAAAATATAGCCTTGAGGTACTTCTTAGAATTACATTTCGGATCAAAGTTTTTATTTGCCTTTCACGAATGTTCAATGTGCATTCCATCAGATGCCCACCAACATCCAAATGATGATGAAATTTGTCACTCACTTGAACATGAACATGTCTGGAGTTACTGCATTCACTACAAATGTTATGCAATGCTCCCAAAGTTGTTAGAATCAGAGGAACATAGCTAATCTTTCACCAACTACAACAATAAATAGTGTGGAGGCTAACAGTTGCAATGTAAGATCACTTGTCAATTGCAGCCAATACACAGTTCAGAAAGTCTTAAATGCAGGTGCAGAAGACACAGTGCGTAATTTATTTATTTATTGATTTATTTAACCTGGCAAGATTAGGGCCATCAGGCCCTCTCTTACATCTAACCAGGCATCTAATTGGACGAGTCTTTCTCAAACATCCTATATAAAACAAACCAGACAAATGGGAGTAGAGCACACACTCTGATGAGTCCATGCAAACATAATTACAGATAAATCAGGGTGACCAGATTTCCAAAATAAAAATATAGGAACCAAAGTAGAAGTTAAAATGAATTGACATTTTGTGGAAACTTAATATTATATCTGTACAGTAGAGGTGTTTCGAGTACTTGGCTTGTGCTAAAAGTATATAGATCTTCATTTGCTAAATTTCCTACAAAAACATTAAAATACCTCACATTACTAATTGAGTAAATATTTTATTGTTGCCACATGCAAACATAGTACATCACTTTAATGTAATGAGGTCTTTAACTAGGGTAGAATATTAGTATTCTTTACATATTACTTATTTTTCACTCTCAATTGTCTTGGAAGTTTCACTGTGCGTAGTTCCTCAAAAATATTTATTATATTTTGCAGAAGACTGTTTCAGTCAGAACTTTTGTATTTTCAAACAGAATTTTGTAAAAAAACAACACTGGAAGTATCCTGACAATGAGTGTTAGCTATAATTATTTCATTAACTGTTTCCACACTAAACCTTTTCATGTGCCCACGAAGCATTTGTGTTAGAACACGGTTTCTTCTGCAGAGTTAGTGCAAGTGGAGCTAGCACAGTCATAGTAATAAGGTGCAAATTATTGCAGCAGATATCCTGAAAACCTTATACAGTTTGGTTTAATTAAAGAGATATTTTCTTTACTCTCCAGTTATGACCACATTTGTTGTTCGCTTGGTTAAGCTTCAGTTTATTAAACAGACTACTTCAAAGTATATTGGAAGTTTAACAAAAAATGTGACAATATGTATTCCTTATAAATGTAATCGAGACAACTTGGACATTTAAGCTAAATATGGACAGTCACATAAAATACAGGTCCTCAGCTCACCCTAATATATAGCAGTGGTTGTCAGTCTTCTCTGCTGGAGAGTAATTACTAACACTGTATGGCAGCACCTGGGATGGAAAGAGGGTACTGATAGCTTAACAGAATTATTGTAAGATATCATAACAAATATTTTTGAGTGAAAAAAATATGTTGATACTTGCATTTTTCTGAAGGCTAAGTGTGCACAATTTTCTGGACCTAATTGGGTACTGTGGCCAGTGGCACCACAAAGATCCCATGTTTGTTTTCCTGCTTTTCAGGAACATTTTCTGTTAGTCTTCATGCCTTGGTATATGAAAGAATACCAAGCAGTTGCAGCAAACCATTATAACTGGCCTTTTGTGTTATGCCAAATAGGACAGGCAGTTTTAAATTATATATCTTATTCAAAATTGTCAGAAAGGCAGATGATAGCTTTGTATAGAAAAGAGTTTTTAAGAGTTAACTGTTATTGGGGCGAACACCTTGGCCACTTTTCCCAATTGGACACTGTGTTGGCATTAGGCTGTGGTCACAGTGGCACGAATATCAGTATTCCCGTGATAACTGATATCAGCCCATCTTTTCAAATCAGGACACTACTATGTGTGCGCTCACACTGCAGCCGATCTCACTGCCCGAACATATAGATTTTGGACTATAATATGTTAAATTTAAATCAGTTTATTTATTTCGGTCAAATCAACAAACTTACATTTGGAAAATGGTCTTGAGAAGCTGTGAAGTTTAATCCAAGAAAGTGTGTGTTTGTGTATCAGGAATAGTTTGGAATATGTGGACTGAAATCACAGATTTATTAGAAATCACAAATAGGCAAAATCCTCCTGGAAATTTTAGGTGTAGATTATAAACTCAAAAAATACTTAAGTGAGAATGGGGTATGTTGTGCTTAAGTACTGTAGTGGACTGTTCTTGCGTTGTGGTATGTGGACATTAGCTTTCTACATATTATTACTACCTACTGGCATACTAAAAATTGTTATCGACTACTGGCTTTTTGTACCAGTAGGGTCATAATACTATTACATGAAGAGGTTTACAGATGTGGTGTATGTGTCTCGACTTTTCAATGCTTTAGGTGTCAAAGAGTATCTAATTCTAAACTTTCTTTCACATGTATGCCAAATGTCAGTCATTGAAGGCAAGTTGATGTATGTGTGCACAACTTGAAATAAATTCAGACAAACAGTGTTTCAGGTTCATCACTAATAATCTCAAGTATGTGAAACACTTTCAGATAATGAAAGCTGATTTAGAGTACTTGCTGAGGTGTGATTAGATTTCCATTTTAAAAAATCAGATACTCATTGAAGAGACAGTTCTGTTCTGCCTCAAGTAAAGCTAGAAGTGACACTTCTTATATTTGACTTCTGGCGATTGCAACTTTCCAATTTTTAGGTGTATCCCACATTCTGGGAAATCCATTTCAAAGTCTTTGAATGCTATGATGGTTGCTATTTACAATTACCTAAAGACTAATCTAGAAGTTACCATCTTCATTATTGCACCCCAAATACTATGAAATATAAAATTTATACTATACTGTATAGCAGGCCTACTTTGTTCCTAGGAGGGTTAACTTGCTCCAACTCTGAAAAAAGATTCAGTCCTGCCTAGCATCTATTTTAAGAAACATTTTGTAATAGTTCTGATTTTGTCCAATAGTTGACAGTTTCTACTAGCTCATATGTTGGGGCGTTATTCTGCCAATTACTAGTTTGAATATTTTCTGCTAACAAATCTGTACTACTACTGCATTTTTAGGTAATTTTTGTGGAGGAAAAGTATTTTGCTGCCAGAAAACTTTCAACAGAAGGCAGGTGGTATTCATTTAGGTGTAGAAATTGTTGTATAAATCGTACCCACAAACTTGTAACCAACATGTTCTTTATCAATGTATGATTGAAAGTGGTTGTAAAGGTTATTTTGTGGGAAAACTGTGGCAACTTCGCTCCACTCACAAAGTGGATCAAAGTAGCTCCACAGTATGTTCATTATTTTTCGACCTGATTCAGCTCAAGTTTAATCTTCTTATGTTTAAAGAGTACTGTTAAGATGTTAATGTTATAGTGTAGTATGAGTGTAAATAACTGCTAGGATCTCACCAGTATGCTGTTTATAGCGCAAAAAATCTGAAAGAATGTCTGGCATCCATAAGAAATGCTGGACAATGGTTCAAACCCGTGTCCGGTCATCCCTATTTAGGCTTTCTGCAATTTCCCTAAATTGCTTCAGGAAAATGCCAGGATGGTTCCTTTGAAAGGGCGGCAGATTTCCTTCCCCATACTTTCCTCAGCTGTTGGGACCAATGACTTTGCTGTTTGGTCCCCTCCCCCAAAACCAACCAACCCATAAAAAATTGAATACTTGCTCGAAATATCACAAAATGCTTCTAAACTTGTGCCAGGTGCTAGTAAACAGCTTAATAAGAGAAAAATCTGAACAATGTTTGATTATTGTAGTGAGGAAGTCATATTAGAACAACAGATTCATGATAAAAATTCGTACAGAGTTTGAGAACGATACAGAAGTCAAATGGAACTTTTAGCAGCATCTACAGAAAGTGAAGAGACTGTATCAAAACCACAAGAAAAACTGTAAACAGTCGCCAAACATATTGATCTGTTTGTGATTACACAGTATGAAAATAAGCATTAAAGATATTGAAAGTTTTATCGCTGTGAATGAAGGTGCACTTTTCACCACTGGCTGATATAGTTGAAGGCATGAACCCCTCAAAACGATTGAGTGAAAAGGGCATTTTCTCAGTGCCGCAGTTGGTCAATGGTGATGAATTTGTGCAAACGTTTTGCTGAGAATTTTGCTAATATAGTCACTAACATTTTGACAGACCAGCATACCTAATGAAACATTAGCATTTTCTTTGATAACAAGTCAACAACCAATTTTATTCATGTTTGTTACTTTTTTGCATCTTAAATAAAAAAGTTGCAATATCCTGAATTATTATTATTATTTTTGTTCCTTTAATACCAAAAAGTACGTAAATATTGGTTTACTATGGTACTGTTGGGTAACACAAATTTTAGAGGGGGTAACATTGACCCAAGTTGTTATCCTGTCAATAAACAATATAAAATTTCAAAAAATATCTTTGTATTTCATTAGATGGTTTTTACATAGTTTTAGATCATCAGAAGTCATTTTATGAAACTACTATTCATTACATGATTTTTTTTATTTTTTTTATTTTATTTTATTTTTATTTTTATTTTTTTGAAAAACTGTCCAAAGGTGGTGCTAAGTAACTTCCAAATTTTGGTACTATGTTTTATGCAAGTGAACTAAGACACAGTAATTTGACTTCCTTTATTAAAAGCTACACCTAAACTGAAATAATACTTCCACCATAAACTTTATTTATTTTCTTAAATCCACCGAGCAAGTTTTCAGAGAGCATTGAAGTTCTCAGTACTAGAATCTGAATATATTGCATTAATTGTCACCTTTTGTAAAGTGCGCTGCTGTGAAGCCACAAATCTACCTTTCAATAATTAAATAATACTTGCTTACTCACACACAAATTTTATTCATGCATAATGTAGTAGAAACATCTAGTTTCACCTCATAAATTAACCGTTGTATGCTCATAACATATTTGGCAAAAACTTTATATGCCGAAGTCGCACATCCTGCCACTGTAGTGCAATAAATCATGGTAAAACTATGTGTTTTTCAGATCCATAATTCAGTGTACCATTGAAACCACCTACTTTCATAATACACACATACAACTATGAAATACACCAAGTAAGGCATGTTAGATTAAAAGGTTGCAGCCTCTTCTGACTCCAGTCAGTGGTGGGAGAAGGAGAGTTGTCAGCGTTAGTGTTTTTAACTTTTGTGGCCAGGCTTTTCCCCCCTTAGTCTACATAATTTGCCAAACTTCCTGTTATTTCCAATAACTGACAAGGGAACCTCCCCATTGCACCCCCCCTCAGATTTAGTTATAAGTTGGCACAGTGGATAGGCCTTGAAAAACTGAACACAGATCAATCGAGAAAACAGGAAGAAGTTGTGTGGCACTATGAAAAAAATAAGCAAAATATACAAACTGAGCAGTCCATGCCGAAGATATGCAACATTAAGGACAATATGAGCTCAGTAGCGCCGTGGTCCTGTGGTTAACGTGAGCAGCTGTGGAACGAAAGGTCCTTGGTTCAAGTCTTCCCTCGAGGGAAAATTTTAATTTTTTATTTTCAGACAATTATCAAAGTTCAGGCACTCACACACAATCAATTTCGCTCTCCAAAATTCCAGGACATGTTCAGATTTGCTTGGACATATGCAGGATTTGACGGTCTACACACGGAAAAATTTGAAAAAGTTAAAAACATATGTTTTGACAGAGCACAGGGAAAACTGTGCGACTGTGAAACTGTTGCATTCATTTGTTGCAGTTTATGTGACAAACTCTTATGTTTTCATCACTTTTTTGGGAGTGATTATCACATCCACAAGAAAACCTAAATCGGGCAAGGTAGAAGAATCTTTTTACCCATTCGCCAAGTGTGCAAGTGAGGTGGGTCGACAACATATTCCTGTCATGTGACGCACATGCCGTCACCAGTGTCATATAGAATATATCAGACGTGCTTTCCTGTGGAGGAATCGGTTGACCTATGACCTTGCGATCAAATGTTTTCGGTTCCCATTGGAGAGGCACATCCTTTCGTCTACTAATCGCACGGTTTTGCGGTGCGGTCACAAAACACAGACACTAAACGTATTACAGTGAACAGAGACGTCAATGAACGAACGGACAGATCATAACTGTGAAAATAAAGAAATTAAACTTTTCACTTGAGGGAAGACTTGCACCAAGGACCACTTGTTCCACAGCTGCTCATGCTAACCACGGGACCACGGCGCTCCTGACCTCACATTCTCCTTGTGTTGCCTATCTTGCACGTAGACTTCTCAGTTTGTATGTTTTGCTTATTTTTTTCATAGTTCCACACAACTTCTTCCTGTTTTCTTGATTGATCCGTGTTCAGCTTTTCAAAGCCTATCCACTGTGACAACTTATAACTAAATCTGAGGGGGGTGCGATGGGGAGATTCCCTTGTGAGGAAAGTATGCATGGTACTCACTATGCTCTTTCAGAGACAACTCATTTACATGCATTCGGCATCTTTAATAGCAAATGCCACATTGCAGCACTTGTCTCCAAGCACAGAGGTGTTGTGCTATCCATCCCAAGCCTATAGGATAAAAGCTAACCTACTTCATACATAGAACAGATTCTAACCTAAGTGATAGCTTTTATGTACCACATTGTATCATTTGAGAGAGGTGGAGCTTCACCTTTCAACTCCCTGTAGCTGCTGTGTAACTCGTTACGGTTGTGGTCACAGTACATAACCTAATGTCCTTGACCCTGCCAAAAATAGCTTATGTTAAGATGGTTGTTGGTGCCACTATTAACACAGTGTATTATAGAGAAGAAAAACTGTTGCTTTGTTACACTGCCAGACCCAAAAGGGCAGGAGGAAATGAAATCAAACTTCAGAGGTTGTGAGAGGGCCTGTGGTGTAATTTCAGTGATTGCAAAATTGAGTCAAATTTACAATGATCTATGCAGTGTGAGTAAAGTTAAAATATTGCACCCCTCCCCTCTGCGCTGGATACATGCACAGATTCGGCTGGGTAAGGTGTCACAAAGTCAGTGAGTCTTCTGCATCTACATGTATACTCTGCAAACCAGTGTGGGGGGCAAGGCAAGGGGTACGTCCCATTGTACCAGTTATTAGGGTTTCTTCCTGTTCCATTCACGTATGGAGCATGGGAAGGATGACTGAATGCCTCTGTGCATGCAATAATTATTCTAATCTTATCCTCATGGTTCCTTTGTGAGTGATACGTAGAGGTTTGTTGTATATTCATAAAGTAATCATTTAAAACAGGTTTTTGAAACTTTGTTAATAGACTTTCTCGAGACAGTTCACTTCTACTTAGTCTTCCAGTTCAGTTCCTTCATTATCTCTATGACACACTCCCATGGATCAAACAAGCCTGTGTCTATTCGTGCTGCCCTTCTCTGTATACATTCAATATCCCTTGTCAGTCCTGTCTGGTAGGAGTCCCACACACTTCAGCAATATTCTAGAACTGGTCACACATGTGATTTGTCAGCAATCTCCTTTGTAGATTGATTGCACGTCACCAGTATTCTACCGATAAATTGAAGTCTACCATCTGCTTTACCCATGACCGAAGCTTTGTGATCATTTCATTTCATATCCCTACAAAATGTTTCACCCTGGTATTTGCATGAATTGGTCTTTTCCAGCAGGGACATACTGATATTGTAGTCATAGGATATTACTATTTTTTTTCATTTTTTACATTTCTGAGCATTTAAAGCAAGTTGCCAAAATCTGTACCACTTTGAAATCTTGGATATCTGACTCAATATTTATGCAGCTTCTTTCAGATAGTACTTCATTAGAGGTAACTGCATCGTCTGCAAAAAGGCTAATTTTACTATTAATATTGTCTGCAGTGTAACTAATATGCAACATTAACAACAATGGTCTGAACACGCTCCTCAGGGGCACACCTGAATTGACTTCTACATCTGATAATGACTATCCTAGATAACATGCTGTGTTCTCCATACTGAAAAGTCCTCATTCCAGTCACAAATTTCACTTGGTACCCTATATGATCGTTCTTTTGACAATAAGCATAGTGCAGTAAAGCTTTCAATATGTCATGTGAGAAAAGTGTGAGTTTGGTTTCACACGATCGATATTTTTGAAATCCATGCTGGTCAGCATCAAGCAGGACATTCTGTTCAATATATCTCACTATATTTGAGCTTAGAATATATTCTAAGAGTCCACAACAAATGGATGTCAAGGGTAATGGATGATAGTTTTGTGGATCACTTCTGCTACCCTTCACATAGGCAGGTGTGATCTGTGTTTAGCAGGCTGCAGCTTGTGGTAAAGTGGCTAGCATTGCTGCCAGTGGATCATGGGGTCTTGGGTTCAGTTCCCTGTTGGGTCAAGGATTTTCTATGCCCAGGGCCTGTATGTTTGTGTTGGCCTCATCATTTGGGAAAGTGGTGAGACAGGACAGTGACTAGGTCGGGAATTTGTACGGCACTGCTATCCATGCAGATGAGTGCCCCATTAAACAAATACCGCATCATCATCATTATCATCACCAGTCTTTCCAAGAATGGGCATGGTTTTTTGTTTGAGGAATCTTGATAGATCTTCTGTGGCAAGCTGTCTCACAAATGTTCTAACTAGTCTTCGATAAACTGGAACGGAGTTTACATCGGAGGCGGTCCCATATACATTCTATTGGGAACAGATATTGACAATATTGCTGGCCATGGGAATACCTCAACATCACACAGACATTTCACAGAAACACATGCCATGTATGGATGAGTATTGTCCTGTTGTAAAACAGCACCACAATACTATTGCATGAGTGGTAACCTGTGAGGACATCTGTGACATACTGGTATATTGTCAGAGTTCACTCAGTCGGTATCAGGCACAACTTAAGTCATACCAATAGCGCCAACATTTGAGGAATGGGAACCATCCCCAGATTGGCACCATATTCGCGGATGATGGTGATCTTGCATAATGAAGAGCTGCGATTCATCAGTGAACACAGTGCAATACCACTAGGCCTAAGCACAATGTGAAACTCAGACAGGAGAGTACTGCAAATGTTAGAATAAGGAAAGGTTCTCATAAAAGTATAATTAAACATAATGTAAGTATATTTCATCAAAATATTGGGAGTTTAAAGAATAAAATAGATGAGCTTCTGGTTTGTTTAGAAGATTTAGAAGCGGAGGATGAAATAGATATACTATGCCTGTCTGAGCATCACATTGTTACTGATATGGATAAGGTAAATGTAAGTGGATATAAGCTCTCTGCACATTTAATGAGAGAAAATATGGAGAAAGGAGGAGTTGCCATATATGTCAAAAGTTATCATTGTGCAAAAAGTATAGAAACAAACAAGTTTTGTGTAGAGAAACATATAGAAGCATGTGCCTGTGAGCTTAAATTAAAGAAAGGCACATTTATAATTGTAACTGTATATAGGTCCCCATCAGGAAATTTTCATCTATTTCTGAAAAATTTGGACTCCTTGTTGTGCTATCTGTCAGACAGGGGGAAGCAAATTATTATTTCTGGGGACTTCAATGTAGATTCTCTGAAAGAGGGTAATAGGAAAAATGAACTTGAAGTATTACTCGGTTCTTTCAATTTGACACCCGTTATTGATTTTCCTACTCGGGTGGTAAAGGATAGCAGCTCACTGATAGATAACTTCTTTATAGACCAAGGTAAGTTAAACCATTAAATGCTCAGCCTGTTGAGAATGGTCTTTCTGATCATGGTGCACAGCTAGTTACAATTTATGACATAGCTCCATTCAGCAATACTAAACAGTCCTCCAAAGTAGTATGTTCAGTCAACAATTTAACAATTTCAGGGAAAGCCTACAGCAGTTAGACTGGGATGAGGTGTACTGTGAACCTGATGCCAATTTAAAATATAATTTATTTCATGACATTTTTGTAAATGCATTTGAAAACTGCTTCCCGAAGAAAATAGTTAAATATACTCGTAAGAAACCTTGTAACAAACCATGGCTTACTAAGGGTATAGAACTATCTTGTAACCTGAAAAGGGAAATATATCTGACAGCAAGAAAGAGTAGTGACCCAGAAACTATCAACCATTATAAAAAATACTGTGTTATATTAAGAAAAGTTATTAAAAAATCCAGAAGTATGTGTATCATGTCTGAAATCAGCAACTCTGATAGTAAAATTAAAACAATTTGGAATATTATTAAAAGAGAAACAGGTCAACCAAGAGCATAGGAAGACAGTATTACCATCAGATTGAATGAAAACTTTACGAACAAAAAGTCAGAAGTTGAAAATATTTTTAATAATCATTTTCTAAATGTTGTGAATATAGTAGGATCCAGGTGTTCATTAGAAGATGCTAGGCTGTTAATGGAAGAGGCCATACCTACGCAATTTGATACAATTGAAATCTCACCCACTTCTCCCTCTGAAATTAGGAAAATAATAAACTTGCTTAAGAGAAAAAACTCACATGGAATTGATGGAATTTCCAGCAAAATACTAAAAGCTTGTTCTCAACAGATAAGTAAGATTCTCAGCCACCTGTGTAATAGCCCTCTGGAACAGAGCATTTTCCCTGATAGACTGAAATATGCTATTGTTATACCTTTGCATAAAAAGGGGGATAGATCTGATGTCAACAATTACCGTCCAATCTCCCTTCTAACAGCTTTATCCAAAATCTTTGAGAAAGTAATGTATTCAAGAATAGCTTCACATATCTGTAAAAATGAAGTACTAACAAAATGTCAGTTTGGTTTCCAGAAAGGTTTTTCAACAGAAAATGCCATATATGCTTTCACCAATCAAATTTTGAATGATCTGAATAACCGACACCACCCACTGGGATTTTATGTGATCTCTCAAAGGCTTTTGATTGTGTAAATCATGAAATTCTGCTAGACAAGCTCAAGTATTGTGGCATGAGTGGGACAGTGCACAAATGGTTTAATTTGTACCTAACTGGAAGAGTGCAGAAAGTTGAAATAAGCAGCTCTCATAATATGCAAAGATCAGCACATTCCTCAAACTGGGGAACTATCAAGAATGGGGTTCCACAAGGGTCAGTCTTGGGTCCTTTGTTGTTCTTAATATATATTAATGACTTGCCATTCTATATTCATGAAGAGGCAAAGTTAGTTCTCTTTGCTGATGATACAAGTATAGTAATCACACCTGACAAACAAGAATTAACTGATGAAATTGTCAATACTGTCTTTCAGAAAATTACTAAGTGGTTCCTTGTAAACGGACTCTCACTGAATTTTGATAAGACACAGTACATACAGTTCCATACAGTAAATGGTATGACGCCATTAATAAATATAGACCTTAATCAGAAGCATATAGCTAAGGTAGAATATTCCAAAGTTTTAGGCGTGTCCATTGATGAGAGATTAAATTGGGAAAAACACATTGGTGATCTGCTGAAACGTTTGAGTTCAGCTACTTATGCAATAAGGGTCATTGCAAATTTTGGTGATAAATGTCTGCAGGATGATCTTGGGTGGACTCCAGCTATTATTCTGATTACAAGCTTTTGTGCAATAAATACTTTATTCCTCAGTGATGAATTACCCCAAAATATGATGCCATATGCAAGCAATGAGTGAAAATAGGCATAGTAAGATAATTTACTAAGATGTTTATCACCAAAATTTGCAATGACTCTTATTGCATAAGTAGCTGAACTCAAACGTTTCAGCAGATCACCAATGTGTTTTTCCCAATTTAATCTCTCATCAATGGACACACCTAAAAATTTGGAATATTCTACCTTAGCTATATGCTTCTGATTAAGGTCTATATTTATTAATGGCGTTATACCATTTACTGTATGGAACTGTATGTACTGTGTCTTATCAAAATTCAGTGAGAGTAAACGCTTAGTAATTTTCTGAAAGACATCATTGACAATTTCATCAGTTAATTCTTGTTTGTCAGGTGTGATTACTATACTTGTATCATCAGCAAAGAGAACTAACTTTGCCTCTTCATGAATATAGAATGGCAAGTCATTAATATATATTAAGAACAACAAAGACCCAAGACCGACCCTTGTGGAACCCCATTCTTAATAGTTCCCCAGTTTGAGGAATGTGCTGATCTTTGCATATTATGAGAACTGCTTATTTCAACTTCCTGCACTCTTCCAGTTAGGTAAGAATTAAACCATTTGTGCACTGTCCCACTCATGCCACAATACTTGAGCTTGTCTAGCAGAATTTCATGATTTACACAATCAAAAGCCTTTGAGAGATCACAAAAAATCCCAATGGGTGGTGTTCGGTTATTCAGAGCATTCAAAATTTGATTGGTGGAAGCATATATGGCATTTTCTGTTGAAAAACCTTTCTGGAAACCAAACTGACATTTTGTTAGTACTTCATTTTTACAGATATGGAAGCTACTCTTGAATACATTACTTTCTCAAAAATTTTGGATAAAGCTGTTAGAAGGGAGATTGGACGGTAATTGTTGACATCAGATCTATCCCCCCTTTTATGCAAAGGTATAACAATAGCATATTTCAGTCTATCAGGGAAAATGCCCTGTTCCAGAGGGCTATTACACAGGTGGCTGAGAATCTTACTTATCTGTTGAGAACAAGCTTTTAGTATTTTGCTGGAAATTCCATCAATTCCATGTGAGTTTTTGCTCTTAAGCAAGTTTATTATTTTCTTAATTTCAGAGGGAGAAGTGGGTGAGATTTCAATTGTATCAAATTGCGTAGGTATGGCCTCTTCCATTAACAGCCTAGCATCTTCTAATGAACACCTGGATCCTACTATATCCACAACATTTAGAAAATGATTATTAAAAATATTTTCAACTTCTGACTTTTTGTTCGTAAAGTTTTCATTCAATTTGATGGTAATACTGTCTTCCTGTGCTCTTGGTTGACCTGTTTCTCTTTTAATAATATTCCAAATTGTTTTAATTTTATTATCAGAGTTGCTGATTTCAGGCATGATACACATACTTCTGGATTTTTTAATAACTTTTCTTAATATAGCACAGTAGTTTTTATAATGAGGCCCCATCCAAATTGTTAGACAATGCTTTCTCTCAGGAGTAGGTGGTATTTTGTCCTCCATAGTAGCCGGTCAACATCTGATGCTGTTCATGCCCCCTGTATACATTACCAGGCACGGTTATAACATTGATGCCCTTGAGCGACGAAGGGGAGGGGCCCGCTCTTCCTGTCACGGAGAATTACCACTCTATTCCTTTACATTTCCACCAGTAGTGTATGCATGTATGAAGTTAAATTGGCATCTGGCCATGTCTTCTGGGTGCTTCACCTTTATTGACAACCAGTGAGTATTAAACATAAGATGCTATAGGAGAATAGAAGCAGAAACAGACAACTATTTGGCCATAGCTGAAATTAAATTACCAAAGAGAGATAATGAAAAAGAAAAAATCTATTTAATTATTTAAAGTGGTAATTTATCTTAAATTTGTATCCTACAAATTTTGGAACTTTTGTGACATAGAGATCTTTCCAGACGAAAATTATAGCTTGAATTAAATAATTTTGTGATTAATGACATTGATATGAAAAGGATAGATCGCTACTTATCGTACAGAAGAGATGCTGAATTGCACATAGGCATAAGAAGGACTGTCAAATAATTAAGGTTTCAGCCAAAAGACTTCTGAATTAGGCAACTCGAACACTCACTTGCACACACATAACAACTGTATCTGGCTGCCAAGGCCAGACTGTGAGCAAAACACAGCAAGGATTATATTGTAGAAGGATTTTGCCACCTGTTGTATTCATCCACCGTTCCCTGCACTCGTACCTTCTACACGCTTCCTAAAGTCTATAAATCCAACCACTCGGGACACCCCATTGTGGCTGGTTGCTGTGACCCCACTGAGAGAATCTGTGCTCTCATAGACCAACACCTACAGCCTATTACCCCCAACCTACTCTCCTATATATAGAAGATACCAACCATTTCCTCCACTGACTCTCCACAGTTACTGTCCCTTTACCACTTGGTGCCCTGCTCATCAGTATAGATGCCACCTCCCTTTATATTAACATACATAAAGTGCATGTGGGGCTGGAGACGCCATTATTCCCGAATGTACTCGTGTAGGAAGGGTGCGGTCTGTAGGAGCCAGCCTTAGTGGGGAGGAGTGTTGGAGTTGTCCTAAAATAGTGATGATGTTGGTACATCATTTTCGTCTTCTGGTGGAGGGGGATTGGGCTGAAGACCATCATTAGGTGTATCAGAGGTAGATATAAGATTCTCTTGGTGATGAACTAGTCCTTCGTCCCTTTCTTGATCCTGGAGTACCCATGCTGGTGTAAGCTGTTGAACACACACATTTTAGGCCTGGTTGTTCAGTGAAAAGTGAATGTTTGATTGCGATACTGTAGCAGTTTGAGGTCTGGAATGTGGTTGTTATAGGGCTCTTTGGATTGTCTGTGCCATGTGGATAAACACCCATTGTGCGCCATGTGCCTGAGGAGGGGGTGTGCGAATTAGAGCAATATGTTGTTTCACCCTAGCAACTGAAACTGGTAACTCAGTCTACCAGAGACGGAGGCTGAAACAGTAAGTCAGTGGGAAGTGCCGGGCATTTAGCATACAAAATTTCCGCTAATGGCAGCCACAAATATTGTAGGCAGTATGTATGCCCAACAATATGCAGGGCAGCATTTCAGTCCATCGCAAGGAATGGCACATCAGAGTATGACGCCAATATTCGACCAGTCTATTACGTTGTGGGTAATATGCTGTAGTTTGAAAACATTGCTCTCATAGACTGCATAACTCTTTGAACAGATGGGACTCAAACAGTCAGCCCTTGTCAGTCAAAACATGCAATCCATGTGTGTGTGAAGGCAAGAGTGGACGATTTGCTGTTGTGCCTGTCTGTGAAATTTCTTCTACCCAGTTTGTAACTCTCACAGTGGCTGATAATATATAGGGGAAACAGAGCAGTTCTTTCAGTGGTCCCACCAGATCCAAGTGGGCATACTGAGTCTCCCTTTTGGAAGGTCAAATTTTGCTTGTTCTGGGAAAACATAATCTGCCAGTCAAGGCAAGCAGGCATCCACTTCCTGCAGTCGACCTTAACACTGAGTCACATAAAATGTTCCAGTATTAACTTTGTGGTAGGGTGGATTGCAGTGTGTAGTTTGTCAAAATTAGCTCTGCTGACTGTAAGTGAAGTATCACACCACAAGTGCCAGGCATCAGTATGTGTTTCATGTTTCACCTTTGATCTGGTGGCTCTATCCACCAACAGTGTGGTTATTGGTTAGTCCTTCCTCTGTCCCTTTGCCATTTCACTAAATGCCATCCAGGCCCTAAGTGCACTAATGTGTGACAGGTTTTTCGCCCCGTTGATGTGGGATATGTCAGTAGTGAATTACACAATGTAATCCAGATAACGGAAACAGTGAGGAGTGCAGTTCTTACTGGGGTTGTGTGTTGCTTGTACTAGTGGTCACTAGTTGGTGAATATTGTAAGTGGACGACCCTCAGTATCCTTCCAGAAATGGCTTCATACATGGACAAAAGCTCCCAGTCGTAAGTCAACCATAGTTGTTGTGACTTGGTAACCTTTTGCAAAACGAAGTTTAGTCATTGCTGTTGGCTGTTTCCAACCTTGCAAAACTGCCATGATTTCAGTTTCTGTGGCATCTGCCATTATGGACAATTGCACTGAAGTTGAAGGATGTATTGAAGTGATGGCATTGTGAAGGTATGTTTTGATAGTGACAAATGCATGTTGCATCTCCAAGGTAGATTGCAGAAGCTGTTTACCACAAGTGTTTTTAACCACCAAGGCGTTAGTTAAGGAGGCCTGAATCATTGCAGCATGGCAGATGTGATGCCTATAAAAATTAACCATTCCCAGAAGTCTTCAAAGTTCATGGAAAGTGGTTGGGCGTGGTGTCTTGTCTGACTTCGATGTGGTCTTGTATTAGTATGATTCCGTCTCGCGTAACTAACACTCAAATAAGCTACAGTCCTCCTTGAAAATATTCTTTGCAGATGGGGACAAAACATTAGGTTTAATTATGAAATCCATTCGACCACAGTTAATTGTGACATATTTTACTACATCCTTCTGGCATAACTGGCATTTGTCCTTGCTTAACACTATTCCACAAAGACCAAGTGAAGGTGCTCATTGTATTGTTCGGGCGAAGAGGAAATAAAAATCAGTATATCGTATAGGTACGAGAAGCAGAATAGCAGGTGACTGAGAGCCCTGTCAATAAAATTTACTCATGCCAATTCCATTACAAACACTACTTGCACCATAACAGCGCAGCCAACTACTACTTACTAGACAGGAAGTACCAAAATACAAGAAGTTGCAGTATAGCATGTTAAATAATAATGATTTGACACCCAGAAACATTAATACAAAAATAATTATTTCTTTTGAAAACAATGTCAAATTATTATACAGGACAGATTATAAAGTCACATTGATAATTTCAAATGAAACTTGAGTTATGAAAAAAATTATGTTTTCTGAAAAGTGGATTATAAATTTCTTTGTTTTTATTTACTCAGACCTGTCATGGAACTGAACCAAAATGGAGTGTAGTTTGTTTATTTTGTCTTCACTCCATCTCATTGTGTGATATATTCTCTGAGGTTACCTATTTCATAAAATTAACTAGAACCCAGACCAGCAAGTAAATTCTGGATAACTGTGCTTCATCTGTTGCTAGTGGACTTCTCCTCCTTTGTAGTGTCTTTAGTGCTAGAGGCTGAAAGAAGGCAGGAACTCTTCTTGATTTTACATATTGGCCAACAATATTTCTTCTTTCAATGCCAAATCTCTGCTTATTTATACATTGAGGTAATTGTCACCAGATATATATATTAGAATCATATCCTAAATGTTCGTATTCAAATATCTTCTTCAACAAAAGTACTTTTTGACAAGCCAAATGACCTAGAATGTGGGACAGAATGCCAGTTTTAAAACTTATTCGGTTCTTGCTTCTATGACATCACTATCGCTATTGTGAGCACCGATCTTCTATAGCCGCAACACACCTCCAAGCCACAGTGCCTAGGAACAAGCAGCCAACGTAAGGAGGAAATTCTAAACTTGTCATCCCATCTTGCAGATATGTTGTGCCCATAATAATAAACCATTTCTCCAGTAATACATTGTCCAAAACTACCAATACAAACATTCGTTAATGTCACAATCATCTTTTATCATTTAGAAGGACCGAGAGCATAACCCATCATTTTCCCTAAAATGTTGTTAGACATCAATCTTCTTCCCCCCACCCCTCCCTGCACCATGAAAGTTACTGTCTGTAAATAACTGATAAGAACTTATAATTCGTTTCATGCTGTTTACCACAACAAGTAAATGTTACCACATTTTTTTTCCTAATAATTCTAACATATTTTCAACCGAAATAAAAAACTTTCATTACAATATTGAAAAAAGGAACAGGAGATTTCTCCTTTCAGTTAACAACTCCTGCTGATCTCTGTTCCTCTCTCCAATTTGATGATTGGCTCTACAGAGCACAATGTATGTGGTTAACCTTAAATTAACCTCTATTAATTTTGGTGTTACTTTTATAAGTTTTGTTTGTTTTATTTTATTTATATTTGTCATATATTATTATTTATGTGCTGGAAATCTCCACTTTACTTTACAACTTACACTTAGCTGAATTATTCATCTTTATGTATTTAAACAAATCAGTGAGTATCATTTCAACTTGGTTAACTATTTACTTCACCAGTACAGTTGCAATACAATAGAATACACACATGAGAGAAATTAAAAAAAAAAACCTTTTTAGTTTTCCACCTCAAATATCTATGTTGCATATTTATGTTTATTACAGTAATCACTTACTTGTTGCTGTGATTTACCCTAGCTTATACATCAGCCATTTGCGTTTCTCTTAAGTGAACCTTACTCCATCATATCCCAGGAGGTGCATGCTGTGTGGTATTATCAAGCCCATATCATCAAAAGCATAGCACCAGCATCTGCTTTTTTATGTTCATGTATATATGGACATGTCTGTTCCGCTAATGTGCACAATCAAGGTAAGTCTCCCTATACTTTACTAGTTTGAAGAACTCTTCAGAATTGGGAAACAAAGCTCACTACCATTCCTTACTTCTTAAGAACTGTTTAAAACACCTTTTATAGAAGGATACTTTTCAACCATTTACAATCCCTACAGTGCTAGTGTTCTTCTTAAAAATCTGTCTCCATAACTTGGTATAGGTCATCACTTCTATGGGTCCACCTAACCTCTGTACAGGTCATCCCTTCTATGGATACAACTAACCTCGATATAGGAGGCCCTCCCTTCCCTTTTCCTCCCACATACAATTTATATGAGGTACACCCTCCTCTTTCTGTATTTACATACTTTGAAGAAATTTCCCATTGTAGGCATGACTTCACTGATCTATTACATCTACGTACAAATGACAGTGCCCTCCTTTGCACTAGGAAAGCTCCCATCTATGCTCCTCAGTTAATGTTCTATGTGGATAGCAGTACTGTCGTATGTTAATTGCCTGGTGTGCTGTCACACTCGCATTGTACCCCTAGGCAAATTGCAACCATTTTGTCAGGATGTTAGCACATTGTAACAAATGAGTGCAATTTCCTTCCTTTTCTCCTGTCAACGTGATGTTGCCAACATGCAGCAAACTACACTGATATGATTTCATACAATATTCATGAAAATCCCAGAATTGTGCATACAAACTCAGAAAATGATTTTCAGCATTTTATATTTACGGATCCATTGCATAATATTTAACTATGCAAAAGTAATTTGATTGCTCATTATAATAATGACTTCGAGGCTCCACTTGATGATCCAGTGTGGATCAATTTATCACATTGTAAAAATCAATAAAAAACTAGGTACCTATAATCAAAGATAGTAAATGTCAGTATTCAGAATGAAATTTTCACTCTGCAGTGGAGTGTGCACTGATATGAAACTTCCTGGCAGATTAAAACTGTGTGCTGGACCGAGACTCGAACTCGGGACCTTTGCCTTTTGCGGGCAAGTGCTCTACTATCTGAGCTACCCAAGCATGATTCATGCCCCATCCTCACAGATTTACTTCCGCCAGTACCGCATCTCCTACCTTCCAAACTTCACAGAAGCGCACCTGCAAAACTGTGAAATTTCATTCTGAAAACATCCCCCAGGCTGTGGCAAAGCCATGTCTCCGCAATATCCTTTCTTCCAGGAGTGTTAGGACGGCAAGTTTCGCAGGAGAGCTTCTGTGAAGTTTGGAAGGTAGGAGATGAGGTACTGGCGGAAGTAAATCTGTGAGGACGGGGCGTGAGTCATGCTTTGGTAGCTCAGATGGTAGAGCACTTGCCCATGAAAGGCAAAGTTCCCAAGTTCGAGTCTCGGTCCAGCGCACAGTTTTAATCTGCCAGGAAGTTTCAATGTAAGTATTATATACTCACTAATTAACAGACTTTTACTTTTGTGGTAGTTCACATATCAGTGACAGAATAATCACTTTTGAGATTCTAATCCTAGTTACTAGGATAGGATAGTAGAAGGAAAGTACATTCATAGACAATAGAAAAGGTAAGAGTGCAAGAAAGTGTTATAGGGAAAACTAGATGTGAAAGGCTGAAACAAACCTGGTGGTTGTCGAGCTACAAAATCTGCGAAGATTGTAGTCTCCTGAGTGTTTAAATTTCTTCACCGTATCAATATTCCATAACCCTTTCTCTTGATCAGTCGTGGGATCTACAAGAAATAAAGCTTTAGGATGGGGAGTGTCAACTATTTTATATAGTCATTTTTATGTGGGGAGAACTTATTGATTTCCTTTTCCAAGTTTGATAGTAAAGAGATAAAACTCTAATAAAGTAAGAAAAATAAAATAATAAATCTTAATTATCAGCTCTTGAACTAAGTATAAGTCTTTCCAGTTCTGCCAGTGGCTATCTGAGTGAAGAACATCGCATCAGCAATGATTATATGTGCCCTCAGCAAAAAATAATATAACCAACACCTGGGTTTGGACAATAGGTATGTCTTAAATCTTTACCTCCAATCACTGCAAAAAAACCAGACACTTCTTATTCGCCAATGCATTACCTTTATATAACACCCCCAAACATCCATGAATGTTCACACACTCATCATAAAACTTAAAATTACTATATACAGTAGAACACCGATATAATGTAGTTGTGAGGGGGCATACTTTACTCCACGTTTTAGTGTACCTGCAGTATATCAAGAGTGAGCTGTGTGGTGACAAATTATGCATGCAAAATTAGGAAGCACAAACAAAACAGTATTATGCATACTGTATTTAAATTTGAAGAGCATTAGAAATAAAACATTTCAGAAACTTACCAAAAAGGGCAGAGCAATTAGACAAACTTCACTCAAATGTTGACCAAACAATAACACGTTTCAATAAAGTACGCTAGCAAATGCAACAATGAAAATAATTAATTTTTGACAATACAATGTGGCTGTATAGATAAAAAAATCTACTCACCAAGTGGTGGCAGGAAAATACACACACAAAAATGTTTAACTTAGGCAAACTTCTGGAGCCAGAGGCTCCTTCTTCCGATAGAAGAGTTGGAGGGGGAAGGAAGAGGGGTCCTTTTCCTTCATCCCTCTTCTTTCCCCTTCGACTCATCTGCCAGAAGAAGGAGCCACTGGCTCCGAAAGCTTGCATAAGTTAAACCTTTCTGTATGTGTGTGTTCAGGAGATCACACACATACAGTAGATTTTTTTATCTATCTGCTCACATTACATCATCAAATCTGGTATGATAATTTACAACACTGCTTGCAAACTACAGTACGTCTTTATTCTGCTTACTTTAAAGGAGTCAGTTGGCTTTATTTGGCAGGTCATTTCACACATTTCTATAATGTGTATTATTGTTTACGCTCATCAGGTGCAACAACTCAATTTGATTTGGTTCACTTTGTCACCCCACCCATATAATCACTTTGTTTACATTATCCATTATTTTACATGTACTGGTACAGGGAACATCATCTATACTTTCTTCTTCAGTGTCATCATCCTCATCCATGACTGCTTCACTGCTCTTATTTTGGGCAGTATCAATAATGTCCTTGTCATCTATGATCTCTGAAAACGATTTTTCATTGTTGATGACTACTCAACGGTTCAAGTGTTGGAGATCAATACTGTGCTGTAGAACATCACTTACAGACTGGATATCACTACTGTTGAAATCTGTATCATGACAATGTTTATCTGTTGCATTTTCTTCTGTGGAACACTTTTTCCAGCAATTCCTAATAATAGTCAGACCAATGCTTTGCCACACCTGGCCTACTGAATGTGCAACAGATATCAAGAACATTTCCATTTCCTCATCTGAATTTACTATTGAAGTGAGCAGTCCATGGTGATAACGAACCTTACTTAAATGCTCGTGTGATGCCCTGATCCAACGACTGAATTAATGCTGTCGTGTTTTTTGGCAAAAACAGAGTTTTTATTTTTCTGTCTTCTGATTGGAACACATCAGCAGGTTGATGAACTGGTCAGTGACCAAGTCTTGGCAGAGCTGCTTCTTTCAGTTTAAGTGACCGTAGGTGTTTTGTCACTGACAAAACAAACTCTTCTTGAAACTGATTGGTGAGAATGTCATATGTTATCAAAGCATTCTTTGTATACCGGTAAATGAATTGTAATGATGATTTGTTTACATAAACATCTTGGGCTTTTACTTTTATCTGTACAAAGAGGCGTCAGCTTATGGCCACCTGATTTATTTGTGAAAATTTTAAGCTTGGGCTTTAATAACTGGGCCAGAAAGCGGCACACCTTCACTTCTCCTTATTAGACTCCACCAATAAAGCATTCATCAAGCTCACTATCTTTTCCTAATTTAATCCTTTTTCTGTCCATTTCCATGCCACATTCAACTGTGCTTACAAAACTTCTAAGTTTATTTTCTTCTTTCACCCATCCCCTTATAGCCTCTTTGGGTACACCACACTCATGTAATAAACTTGCTTTAGTTTCACCCTTCTTCACACAAGCAATAATTTTTAGTTTATCACTCACAGAACACAGTTTTCATTTTCATGACATCATTGCAAGCACACAAAAATCTAGACAATGAATGAATAATGTATGATCCACATGATCCTCATTTTGATTACTTCAAGCACTTATGCATAGTCACTTTGTTGACCGCATCACAGTGTTAACTGTGAGATGCATATTCAAAGCTTCTGTCCAGCAATGATCCTGATACGCTGGTAAGACAGACCAAAGGTTGAGTTTAATTACATCCATGTATGAGGGTTGCCCAGAAAGTAATGCACCACATTTTTTCCAACAATTCTTTATTGAACATAATGAGAATTTCACAAGAGAATAGTGTTTTATCTACTCAACCTATTTTTCTATGTAATTGCCATTCTGTTCTATGGCCTTCCCTCAGTGCAAAACAATGGCATGTATGCCCTGTCAGTACCAATTCTTGTCCTGGTAGCGAAGCCAGTGCTTCACTTTGTGAATCACCTCCTTAACATCTTCAAAATGTCTTCCATGAATGGCATCCTTTAATGGCCCCTCGTGAATGACATCAGCAACTCACTGCATCATGTCAGATGTGACAGCCATGGATGGTCTTCCCGACAGCTGCAAATCGTGGAGCTCCACCCAACCACCTTCTGATGACCTCACCCTTTGTCCCAGTGACTAAGTGCGCTTCTATTGACAGCAGATTCTTCATAGACTTTGCACAAGCGTTTGCTAATATTCCCCACAGTTCCTTTCTCTGTAGTGAGAAATTTAATCGTGGCACATTTCTTGTAATGTACATCACCTAGAGATGCCATTTTGAAACTGTCCTGCAGCTACAATATCTGTTGGAAGTTACGGAAACTTTGTGCACTCACTCAGAAGACTTCAAATAATACATACGTAACGTTTCACATTCATAGCATTGTTTTTGGCTGAGGAAAAAATTGTGATGCATTACTTTCTGGGGCTACTCTCGTATTTTGCTTATTGTTTAGAGAGCTTGGGGGTTACAGCAGTAAATTATGCAACAGCAAGTCTACATGCAGATTCTAATAAGATTTTTTTTAAGTTTATAAAATACAGAGAGTGAAAAAATCATTCAGAAATGATATTTTATTGTGGGAGATATACTTTGTACCACATTACATCTGAATCCGCGATATATCGGACCGCTGTATATCAGGCTTCTATTGTACTTCAGTATCTTTACTTCTAATTACTCCTCATTGGCACACAGGGTTAAGTCTTCATGAGCACATTCCTTATAAATTAAATACTTTTCATATTGTAACTTAGGATATGTGTACACTTTAGCACACTGTCTAGGACACCTGTCATCACTGTTCACTGACTAGGTCTTGAATGCAGGTCTAATATGAATACCAGTATTAGATTCCGACTGGCATACACAATGAGATAGGGTGTTGACTGATTTGTTTATTAATTCCTCCAAAGTAGTAAATGTATGCTAGGAGCTAATCATTACATTCAGATCCATAGTATGCTCTAGTAGATTCACCTTTACCTGGGTGTCTGAGATTTGCTCATTAATATTGTTAAACTCCTGCTCTTTCATTGGTTTCAGCTCATCATTTAATTAATGAAACTGTTCATTGACCTCATTTCGTGCTAGATCACAGTATCTCTTCACCTCTGTACATGTCTTCCCTTTTAAAATAGTTATAACAGCCTGCAATTTTGAAATTGCAATATTATTATTCTCTGTCATATTGCATAATTCATTTTTAATTCATCACTAGAGTTTTAAAGTCATTTCTTAAGTAATTTTCTTAAATATTTCCTGTAAATTGCCATTCGTGCTACAGCATACAGTAAATATAGTGCATCTTTTGTGGTGAACTGCTGGTGTAAAGTTAACCCATCGCTGTTCACATCTTGTTGGCTAACTCAAATATGTCATCAAAGCTGGAATGGCAGCAGGAAATGAGACGGGAGACCTCTACTGATACATCGTAGTGAAGCTGTCATGACAGTCAGATATCATATGAACTGCTGTCATTGGTTTTCAGACTCTTGGACTGATCAAACTTCTCCGGAGTTGGAATCGATTGTCATAGTCAAAATAATTGTTAATTGATTGACTATACTTAACTTCTTCTCTTTATTCATTCACAGTGGCTTTTTATTTTAGTCTTGATTAATTTCTTTAAAATATTCCTATTATCCTTCTCTAGCTCCACAATATTTGTGTCCTGTCACAGTCACCAAAATGAAGTGTGTAATTTATTTATTTTTAAGTTTACTCTTCCCCATTTGATTTATTCTCCATGGTCACATATTTCATAAAATCCAGATTAGCTAGTAAATTCTGAGTAACCATACTTCTGATCTTGATAGTTTGCTGTGTCTTCAGTGCTAGAGGCTGAAACAGTCTGGAAGCCTTCTCAGTTTTACATGTTGACCAGCAATATTTCTTCTTTCAACAAGTCTAGTTCAGCTTCTTTACACATTGAACTAACTCTCATCAGACACATATATTAGAATATCACAAAAGTTTGGGTACAAATATGTTGTTCGACAATAGTACTTTTCGACAAGCCAAATGACCAAGAACATAAAACATCTTTTGTTCCTATTTTAGTGACGTCACTATTGTTGTTGTGAGTGGCCATTCTTCCATGGCCGAGATGCGATGGATATGAACAAATGGCCCACAGCTGGTGGACATGCTAAACTTGTCCTGTTCACAGACATGCTGCACCCAAGCAGCTTGCATTAGCTGCACATAATAATAAGGAATTTCTTTGACAATATGCTGTCCAAAATTTAACTACTAGTAAGAATTTTCATTAAAAGTCAAATCATTTTTCATTGTTTAGAACAGTGGTTCTCAACAAGTGGTCCGCGGACCCCCAGGGGTCCGCAAGCTATGCCAGAGGGGTCCGCAAGATTCTATTAGAATAAAAAATATATTAAATATATTTCGTATGATAATAGATTTTTTTATTTTGGCCGCTTCCTACATGAGCAGAGCTTTAGCGAACACTAACTTCTGCGTCTAGCGTCTTCCTAGAGCTAACTGACACTAGCACACTCTAGCGCAAAACTAGAATTAGATAGAGGCAAATAGTTCTGCTGTATGCTGTTAGACTGTGCGTGCTGCCTCTTTGCATCTGATAACTGACAGTCACTTTACACAGAAACTCGCATTTCAGACAACAATCAGCCAGTGTTAATTTATTGCCAGTGCTTTCACAGACTGTGATCTTTACATATTCAGTATTCTGTATTAAAATAGTAGTGCTTGTAGTACATCATCGAAATGACATAGGACTTGTCAATAAACATTACAATTTAAAATACATATACACGAAAATTTGTAATTGAATTTACTTGTCACTTAGACATTACAATTTTAATAGAACTTTTAGAACATTAACATAAAAATACACAAGTAGGATAAAAAAAAAAAAAAAAAAAAAAAGGTTAGTGATTCTCACATCAAAGATTATTTACATTCTTACATTAACACTGTTTCACACTTTCATAGAAACAGCAAGTATTTAAATGTAGGCAATTACACATATTTATTATGTCAGGGAAATATTAACTGCACTTTTATTGTCAACGATTCATAAACTCTTCAATACTGTAAAAACTATTGCTCAATAACATGTTTTTTAATTCTCTTTTAAATATGTACAGTTTTGGTATTATTTTTAGTTCTTTGGGGAGAGCACTGTAGAGGATTTTGGGTTGGTATAGTACACTTTTGTGATACATAGCTGTTTTATGAATTTCTCTGTGGAAATCATTCCTATTCCTTGTTTCGTAGTTGTGAAATTCTCTGTTTAATGTAGAAAATTCCTCGTGTTCTTTTAAGAAACATATGCTTTCATATATGTATAAAGATGGTAGTGTCATGATTTTTAATTCTTTGAAAGCTTGCCTACAAGAGTCTCTATATCCTATACCTTTTATTATTCTGACTGCCTTCTTTTGTAGTCTAAATGAGTCTTTTGTTAGACTGATGTTCCCCCAAAACTGTATGCCATATCTTAATAAACTGTGCATGAATGAGAAATAAACACATAACACTGTTTTAATATTACATGAGCTTTTAAGCATTCTAAGTATATAACATGTTTGACTTAATTTTTTTTTTCAATGATATTACATGCTTTTCCCATCTTAAGTGTTCATCAAACCATACTCCCAAGAATTTAGTGTATGATGCTTGTTCAATCTTACACTTACCCAGTTCTACTGTAAGGTTAGTTTTTATTTTATTTGTAATATGTCTGAAGTTGATCCACGTTGTTTTTTTGGCATTCACAATGAGTCTGTTTTCATTAAACCATCTGTCTGCTTCGTCTGTTGCTAATGTGACTTTTTCCTGTAAGTCAGCTTCACTATTTGCTTTAACAAACAAACTTGTATCATCAGCAAACAGTACTGCCTCTGCTTCAGATAGTTGACTTGGTAGGTCATTGATAAATATTAAAAACAGTAATGGCCCTAATACAGATCCCTGGGGTACTCCATACAAAACTCTCTCGAATCTTGATGAATATGTCCTACCTGCCTGGCTTATCTCCACCTTCTGATACCTGTCTGACAGATATGATTCAAACCATTTGTGGGCAACTCCACGTATCCCATAGGCATATAACTTCCTAAGCAGTAACTTATGGTTGATGACATCAAAGGCCTTTGATAAGTCTAAAAACAATCCACAATTTAATTCCTTTCTGTTTATGGAATTTAGAACAAGTTGCAAAAAATTGAAGATAGCTGTTTCAGTTGATTTATTTTTACGGAAACCATTTTGCGCATTAACCAATATTCTATTCTTGATAAGAAATTTGTATAGTCTCTGATACAGTATCCTTTCTATTATTTTTGAGAAACCTGACAACACTGATAAAGGCCTAAAGTTACTAACATCATATTTATCACCATTCTTGTAAAGTGGCTTTATAGTTGACATTTTAAGTTTTGATGGAAACACCCCTGTCTTAAAAGATTCATTTATACACTCCTGGAAATTGAAATAAGAACACCGTGAATTCATTGTCCCAGGAAGGGGAAACTTTATTGACACATTCCTGGGGTCAGATACATCACATGATCACACTGACAGAACCACAGGCACATAGACACAGGCAACAGAGCATGCACAATGTCGGCACTAGTACAGTGTATATCCACCTTTCGCAGCAATACAGGCTGCTATTCTCCCATGGAGACGATCGTAGAGATGCTGGATGTAGTCCTGTGGAACGGCTTGCCATGCCATTTCCACCTGGCGCCTCAGTTGGACCAGCGTTCGTGCTGGACGTGCAGACCGCGTGAGACGACGCTTCATCCAGTCCCAAACATGCTCAATGGGGGACAGGTCCGGAGATCTTGCTGGCCAGGGTAGTTGACTTACACCTTCTAGAGCACGTTGGGTGGCACGGGATACATGCGGACGTGCATTGTCCTGTTGGAACAGCAAGTTCCCTTGCCGGTCTAGGAATGGTAGAACGATGGGTTCGATGACGGTTTGGATGTACCGTGCACTATTCAGTGTCCCCTCGACGATCACCAGTGGTGTACGGCCAGTGTAGGAGATCGCTCCCCACACCATGATGCCGGTGTTGGCCCTGTGTGCCTCGGTCGTATGCAGTCCTGATTGTGGCGCTCACCTGCACGGCGCCAAACACGCATACGACCATCATTGGCACCAAGGCAGACGCGACTCTCATCGCTGAAGACGACACGTCTCCATTCGTCCCTCCATTCATGCCTGTCGCGACACCACTGGAGGCGGGCTGCACGATGTTGGGGCGTGAGCGGAAGACGGCCTAACGGTGTGCGGGACCGTAGCCCAGCTTCATGGAGACGGTTGCGAATGGTCCTCGCCGATACCCCAGGAGCAACAGTGTCCCTAATTTGCTGGGAAGTGGCGGTGCGGTCCCCTACAGCACTGCGTAGGATCCTACGGTCTTGGCGTGCATCCGTGCGTCGCTGCGGTCCGGTCCCAGGTCGACGGGCACGTGCACCTTCCGCCGACCACTGGCGACAACATCGATGTACTGTGGAGACCTCACGCCCCACGTGTTGAGCAATTCGGCGGTACGTCCACCCGGCCTCCCGCATGCCCACTATACGCCCTCGCTCAAAGTCCGTCAACTGCACATACAGTTCACGTCCACGCTGTCGCGGCATGCTACCAGTGTTAAAGACTGCGATGGAGCTCCGTATGCCACGGCAAACTGGCTGACACTGACGGCGGCGGTGCACAAATGCTGCGCAGCTGGCGCCATTCGACGGCCAACACCGCGGGTCCTGGTGTGTCCGCTGTGCCGTGCGTGTGATCATTGCTTGTACAGCCCTCTCGCAGTGTCCGGAGCAAGTATGGTGGGTCTGACACACCGGTGTCAATGTGTTCTTTTTTCCATTTCCAGGAGTGTAAATTAGGAGAGTTGAAAGCATCTCATAAAACAATTACCAAACACTTTGGTACAAATGTAAATGAAAATGCAACCCTTGCATCTTACGAGGTGGCTCAACTTGTTACTAAATGTGGGAAAAACCACACAATTGCTGAGGAACTTAAACTGCCATCAGCAATAATACTTTGCAAAAGAATGTTATGTGATGCAGCTGCTAAGGTAATAGGAACTGTCCTGCTCTCAGATAATACCGTTCAAAGACAAATTACTGATGTGGCAGTTAACATCAAAGAAACATTGCTGGTTAGACTTTGTATGAATGACATGTACGCTCTACAATTGGATGAAAGCACAGACATATAAAAGAAAGCTATAATGTTGGTTTTCGCATGATTCTTATGGGAGAAGCAATTGTTTGAAGATTTTCTTTTTTCATGTGAACTACTGCATACAACAGCAGACGATATTTTTACTGCATTAAATAATTATCTCAATGAACATGATGTCACCTGGAAAAAATGTGTAGGCTTGTCGACAGATGGAGCAAAGTCAATGGCTGGCAAAAAAACAGGACTTCTAGCTCGCATCAAAGCAGTAGCCCCTGAGGTGAAATGGACTCACTGTTGTATCCATCATGAATCCTTAGTGGCCAAAAGATTGCCTGAACCTTTGCAAAAGATACTTAACGAAGTAGTTCAAATCATCAACTGCATTAATACTCGACATCTGCAATCCAGATTATTTTCTTTGTTGTGTAAAGAGATTGGCAGTGAGCATGAGCAACTTCTTATTCATACAGAAGTAAGATGGCTTTCTCGAGGTAGGATCTTGTCAAGATTTTTTGAATTTAGAGACAAGGTTTGTGTCTTCCTTCTTGACATAAAGTACGCAGATTTTCTCGCTAACTTCTCTTGGCTTTGCTCAGTTGTGCACTTAGCTGATGTGTTTGAACACTTGAATGTGTTAAACTTGAGTTTACAAGGAAAAAATGTAGACATATTCAAAGTTGAGGATAAGATTAGTGCTATGGTCAACAAGTGTCAGATCTGGGCATCAAGGATAGAAAACGAGTCACTAACTAACTTTTCTACTTTAAAACAATTCTTGGAGTCATCAGAGGGGAGTTTGCCTGACGAGATCAAGATCAATGTAGCTGAGCATTTACACAGCCTAGCCACCACTTTTAGAGAGTATTTCCCTGAATCTGACCCTGATGACAGATGGATTCGAAATCCCTTCAGCTGTGAAGAAATAGACAAAATACAAGGCCTCACTGAAGTAGAGCAAGAACAACTTGTGGGTCTGTCCAGCTGTGGTACGATGATAAAACATTTTCATCGGTGATAAAATTACAGACTTCTGGGCATCAGCACGCAAGACTACAAGAAACTTGGAGATAAGGCAATGAAAAAGATCCTTCCATTTGCAACCACATATCGGTATGAGCAAGCATTTTCTTACATGTGTTTCATGAAAAACAAATACAGGAATTGACTCAACAAGTGGTCAGATTTCAGAGTGAAAGTTTCAAGTTTGGAACCTAATATTTCAGAAATAATGGACCCAAAGGTCAGATTGAACTCATCTCATTAAGAACTGAAAATTAAAACTAACTGTATACTGATGGAGTGCTCTGTAGTAACTGTATTTTTTCAAATAAATAATACCTTATATGAAATTAGTCTTTTCTTATTTTTCATGCATGTCTACTCAATGCAATATCAAGTGTAGTACACTTGAAAGACCAGTACACTCAGTTTTAATTTTTTCCTGACATTTTCAGTTCATACGCAATTTTTATTTTTTTAAGGAGTTTGTGATACTAAATTCCCAGATTTGAAGACAAAGATTTTGAACAATAATCAAAAATTTAACAATAAAAATAATGGATAACTTGAAAAAGTTTTAATCTCAATATTTTTTCAATAATGAATATGTCAATGTTTTTTATAAGTACCAAAAATAGAAAATGTATAAAAAAGACTCTTAATTTGGCTTTTTTAGGTACTTGATACTGTAATATGACAAGGTACCAATCATGCTCGATGAGGGGGTCTTCGAGAAAATTTTGTTGGGAACCCCTGGTTTAGAAGGACCAAGAGTGTAACCCACACTTTTCCATAAAATGACTTGTTACTCCTCAAAATAAAACTTGTATTAATTTTCATGTATTATTTCTGTTTATAAAAATAAAAAATCATTTTGGTTATGTTATCAAAACTACAGTAAATGCAGAAACACAATTTTGATTCCATTGGATCATGTCATCATTTTATTGGGAGAATTGTATTCTCCGATATGTGACGGAGATAGGTGGTCTGACCAGTTCCATTACAATAGGGAATGTACAAGGGTCATTCAATAAGTAATAGCCCACATTATTTTAAGAAGCCATTAATATACGTAGACAAACATCCTTGTTGGTGCTTCACATTTGATGTTTGTTCTGGGCGCCAGTGAAGTTTCGAACCGTTCCGGCAGATGGCAGAGCCATAGTACCGCATCAAAATGGCACCTACATACAACTCATATTACAAGCGGCATGCTGTTAATGAATTCTTGTGTGCAGAAAAGGAAATTACTCATCGATCAATGTTCATGCACCCACAGAAGTATCAGATGACCAGGATAAAGATACCTTCTCTGAGAACCTCGAGAGAACTTATGACAGATTCTCTGTCTATGACACTAAAATAATTATTGGAGACCTCAATACACAGATTTGTAAAGAAGAACATTACCTCCCAGTAAGAGGAAAGCACAGCCTTCATGAATACACAAATAGCAATGGCCATAGAGCCATTCAGTTTGCGCTGTCACATAACATGGCTGTAGGTAGCACTATGTTCCCACACAAAAGGGTTCATAAAGCAACATGGTGTAGCCCTGATCAGCATACCTTCAACCAAATTGATCATGTAATTATTGATGGCAGGCATTCTCAAACTTTCTAGATGTATGAACTTACAGAGGAGTTAATGTAGATTCAGACCACTACCTTGTAATAGCGAAACTAAGAGCTCGAATATCCAATGCAAGAAAAGTCAGTGGAACACCTCAAAGTAAGTATGTGATATCGAAGTTAAAATGTACTTTAAAACATACTCTGAGAAGGTTGCTGAGAATCTTGCATTACATACCCCTAGTGTAAGTGATAACCTGGACCAGGAATGGTACACTTGCAGGGATGCAGTCATTAAAGCAGCAGAAATAGTGCTAGGGAAAGGAGGAAAGCAACCAAGGAATTCCTGGTTTGATAAAGAATGTAAGAGAATAAGTCAGGAGAAAAATCTGGCATACAGGAAAATGCTTTAGAAATCATATACTCGTTTAGCAGTAAGAAATTATCAGCATAAAAAGAAAGAAGAGAAGGAAATGCATTGGGGAAAGAAAGGGGAATGGGAAAGAAAGCAGATTGAAGAACAGGAGACAATTGGAAAAACAAATGATGTTAGAAAATTTTATCAGAAAATTAATAGTGAAAGAAGAGCATTTAAGCCACGCATCAACCTGTGTAAAAGTAAAAATGGGACACTACTAACCAATGATCAAGAGGTATTGGAGTGTTGGGTAGAGTATTTCAGTGAACTGTTGGATGCTTCAGAATCCCCTATTGATGGTATCCCAGTCACACCAGAAGATGATGCCATAGTATTTCCCTCTTCCCAAGAAGAAGTGAACAAAGCAATTGCCCGATTGAAGAACTATAAAGTGCGAGGGACTGACAATATAACATCTGAACTATTGAAAGCTGGTGGAGTTGAGCTAAATCGTAGGATCTACAAGATTGTGTGCCTCATCTGGGAAAAGGAAGAGTTACCAGAAGAATGGAATGAAGGGATAGTGTGTCTGGTGCATAAGAAAGGAGATCTATTTGAATGCATCAACTACAGAGGCATAACACTTTTAAATATTATATATAAAGTACTATCAAATATCCTGTTACTAGACTTTCACCTACAGCAGAAGATATTATTGGAAGCTATCAATATGGGTTCAGATGAGGAAAGTCAACTGTAAACCAGATATTTACTCTCTGACAAATAGTAGAAAAGACCAATGAATTCAGTGTTTGTGTGCACCATCTTTTCACTGACTTTAAATCTGCATATGACACAACAAACTGGGCCAAACTTTATGAGGCAATGCGGGAATTTCGAGTGCCTGGAAAACTGGTGCATTTAATAGAGGTCACCCTAAAGTATCCCAATGTACAGTGCGAGTGCAGTCAAGGCTATCACCTCAGTTTCCCACTCGATCTGGGCTATGGCAAGGAGATGGTCTTTCCTGCCTACTTTTCAACCTGGTGCTTGAAAAAGTGGTACACAAATCAGGTGTTCAGACAAGAGGAACTGTCTACTATAAGTCTGTACAATTGCTGGGATATGCAGATGACTTGGATTTAATGAGCAGAACACTTAGAGATGTACAAAGTGCATTCTCAGCTCTAAAACTGAGTGTAGAAAATATCGGCCTGAGAATTAATGAAGGAAAGATGAAGTATATGTGTAATGGCACTAACCAACCCTTACAGACCACAATAACCCTTGATGGAATGACATTTGAGCAAGTGGAACGTTTCACCTATCTGGACTCAAAGACAGAAGCAAATGGCATCGCCTTTACTGAAATTATGGCTTGCATAAGTGCTTCTAGCTGATGCTACTTTGGAATGTTGCAACATTTTAATTCAAGCTTCTATCACGAGGGAAGTGCCAACTTTACAAAATGCTGATACACCCAATACTTACTTATGGTTCAGAAACATGGACAATTATGAATCAGGGTGAAAACAAACTACGTTCACATGAAAGAAGTATATTTAGGAGGATTTTTGGACCTGTTTATGAAAATGGGGCGTGGAGAAGGCGAAGAAATGGTGAACTTTATGAGTGCTATAAGGAGGATGACGTGGTAAAGTTCATAAAGCTGTGTAGACTGAGATGGGCTGGACATGTAATGTGACTCGATGAGACAGATCCCGCAAGGAAAGCCTGCTGCAGTGAATCTGGAGGAAGAAGAGCAAGAGGACAACCTAAGTTGAGATGGAACGATGAGGTCAGAGAGGACTCTGCCAGAGTCGGTTGCCATAAGTGGAGGTCCACGGCGAAGTCCAGAGAGGAATGGCAGAAAATTATTGAGGAGGCCAAGTCCCATCCCAGGATATAGTGCCAATGGAAGAAGAAGAAGAAGAAGAAAATGAAACCGTGGGGAACACCCATAAATGGTTGTGTGCAGTGTATGGCGATGCTGCAGTTGATGCGAGTACAGTTGGGCAGTGCGTAAAGAAAGTTACAGCCTCAGGAAATGCAGGTACAGAGCTCCATGATCAGCCATGCACAGGATGTCCTGTCACAGCCACTTCTCCTGACATGCTGAATTGTGCAGATGCCATTATTTGTGCTGAATGGCACATCACAACTCAACAATTGGCTCTACAGTTGTCGGTCAGCATTGGAAGTGAGTCTGCAATGATCGAGACTCGTGGATATTCGATGAGGTGCTAATGACATGGAGTTGCATCATCCTCATTCACCACAAAAGAAGAATTTCAAGACAACCCCCTCTGCCAGAAAAGTCACGGTGACAATCTTCTGGGGTTGTGATAGCGTCATACTCGTGAATGTGATGTCAAGACAGTCAACCGTCAATCCAGAGGCATACGTGAAAACTCTGAATAAACTCAAGAACTGTTTCTGATGTGTTCAATTGGGCAAGAATCCAGCAGAAATCTTGCGCCAACATGATAATGCACGCCCACACACAAGTCTGAAAACCTGGGAACACATCGCCAAATTGGGTTGGACATCATTGCCCTACAGTCCAGACCTGGCACCCTCGGATTTCCACCTCTTTGGGTTGCCGCTTTAAGATTTTTTACGGGGAACACACTTTAAAGATGACGAGAGTGACAGTCATGCAGAGAAAACATGGCTATGCCTACAGGACAAGAGCTTTTACCAGCAGGGAATACATGCTCTTCCACAACATCGGCGTGTGGCCATAGAACATGATGGAGGCTACATAGAAAAATAGGACACGGACAAGACATGCTGATGTATACTGTCCACCAAATTCTGACTCTTAACAATAAAAATGTTCTGAGAAAAGAAAGTGTGGCATTACTTATTGAACGAACCTCGTAGAAACACTGGATGAAACACTAGTAACACTGAGAGGGTGAGGTGATTCACTGACATCAAAGTCACTGACCTGTAAAAGGTGCTTGAAGAAATCAATAGTTGGGGAGAGCCAAACAGTGTTCCATTTACATCTGACACCGAGAATTTTCATCTAAACAGTGTGCCCATACCAAAGTTGACAATGTAGGTGATAATACTATACAGCTTAATAGGTGTATCATTCACTGCCCAGAGCAGTAGAAGAGGCAGCTGTATTCAGGATTGTGCTCATTTCAGAACACAAGTCAGTGAGAAGATATTGGCCTGTATTTCTGTCATGAATATATAAAAGGCCACTATGCTTCAATTCATGAGGCAATGTGGTTCAGCTTACGCATGTAAAGTTCAGGCACACTTTCTTATTCTGGCAACCTGTGACACCTACAGAAGGTTGCTATCGGCATTTGAGTGTGAGCATTGTGTGGTGCATTTGTGTGCAGTTGGTCCAAACCACAAATGAAACCGACACCAGCGTGCACTCTGCCAGCTGTTGCTGGAACTGAGCAACATCAGTCAGGACGTGGTACATCGTGTGATTGTGAGGAATCATGGGAACCAGCTGGTATTGACATCCACCAAATGCATTATGTTTCTTTATGCATGTTCGGCTCATTTCAGCTACCTGTCACTGTGTCAGGGTGCAATACAGCTGCCGCTACTGTAGATTGCCGCTGGCTCCTGGGTAAGAATGTTGCTGGTCTTCTAGTGCAACAATACAGTCAACAATCTCTAATTTTTTATCATGCATGTCAACTTTGTTAGTAATTAAAGAAACTTGGATATGAGAGGGTAACTTGCTTGTCCATATCTCCCACAATGGGTCATCAGGCATAAGATTAGTGTCTACTAATTTCTTTAGATGTTTCCAGAACTGGGAAGGTGTCCTGCTACTTAACTTTTCTGTATAAATCTCCTGACAAACTCGTTGCTCTTGTGATTTGCAAAACCACTGCAGGAAAGCTGTATTTGCTGTTTGAAATTTGCAAGTGGTAGGGATGACAGTATGGTGTCGCTGAGCGTAATACATAGTCCCCAGTGTTACACAACAAAGCAAAATATTTCACCACAATGTCCACAATGTTGTGGATAGACAGGACTGTTTTTACAATGGCTAACCCAGTCTACATCACAGAAACTGCATCCATAGGGCACCAAGTAATGTGATCTGGGGGTGTAATTGTGTGGAGCGTGAGAGATAAACCGTAATTTTTCATGTGTGACCCAGGGAAGGAACAGGTTCATCTGCTCAATCAACAGGAGGAAGGAACAGGTTTGCCTGCTCAATTTCTGGCGTGGAAGGGCAATGGTAAGTGTGCGGGGAGGGTCAGATGGTGCACTTTCACATGAAAATTTTTATTCAGGCCAGAAACAAATGTTTGGACTGGTGTATTTTGATACCCTCCATAATAAAGTAAGTAAGGTCTGAGCAGTGTGTCACATTACCTTGTTGCAATCGTTCCATGTGGTCTTCCACTTGAGTAGATGGAGAAATATAATCACTCTCACTATTCACCTCTTAAATAAACTACTTCGTATTGTTCATCACACTTTGTAATTCACTACAAACAGCATTTGATCAGGCAAAAGTTCCCAATAACCTTTGTCTAGTATAACTGTTGGTTGTTTGGTGGGAATGTAGCATTGCGTATTTCCAAAGTGCTAATGAAATGGTATGTTTGTCATGGCTCACTAGTGTGGGAAATTCTGTGCAGGTAAGCAGGCGCAATAACACTCACATACTATTGTAATGAAATCGATTCACTTCATTTGCATAAATACAGAACACAGAATAACACATATGTTTAAATCAGATCTCATGAACAGACTGTCCAAAGAGCTAAAAGAGAAAGACATCAAGACAGACATTATGTTGTAATGTAAATAGTCTTCACAGGTTTGCCACCAGATCATGTTGTGCAAATTCCACAATATTTCCTTGGAGCAACTGTCCAACATCATCAGGTGGTTCTGCCCTGCTGGTGGCTAGGACTACTGACTGTATCCGCACATTGACGCCCCGTTTTTAGAACACACGTGCGAAGAATGCACAGGTGCGGAAATCGCACATGCCCAATGATTTGCAGATGGTGCAATATTCAAACTCCCTCTGCCGAAAGTCGCTGAGCAGCTCTCCTGCGCATGCGCTGTATGCTGTATTTGCCAACAGAGTGGGCAGACGTTACTCACCAACGGCCATACTAGATCGATGTTATGACGGGCCTGTTATCGAAGAATCTGGATTTTCACGTCATGATTTAATAGCAGCCAATGCAGGGTTCCAGCAGGATTCCAGGCTGTGCTCAGTTGAAATCCCGCATTCTTGTTGATGAGATTGTCGGCTGTACGAATATGTATTGCTTCCTTAATGATGCAATCCCAGAAAAATGATGCCTGGGATAAAACTTCCATCTTTTCATAAATCATCTGATGTCCTGTATTCAGACAGTGTTCTGCAATTGCCGATTTTTCCGGTTGACAAAGTCGTGTGTGACACTGATGTTCATAACGTTCTTGTACTGTGTGGCATGTCTGGCTTGTATACATTGCCCCACATTGACAAGGAATCTTGTACACACCACATTTCCTCAAGCTAAGGTCATCCTTAACTGAACCCAACAGGTTTCTCAGTTTTGCAGATGGTTGAAATTCCATATCTTCTGAGGACTCTTCCTATTCTTGACGACATGGAACCAAAATACAGCAAAAAGAACAAAGTGGTGGGTGTCTTTGTATCTTCGTTCTGCTCCATAGATTGAACACGCCTGGGCCTGAATGCATTACGTATCTGTCTCTCAGAGTAACCGTTTTGTCAGAAGACTGTCTTCAAATGTTGTAGTTCACTTGACAGGCTTTCAGGATCAGATACCACATGTGCTCTATGAATTAACGTATGTAATGCACTACCACACTGTGCAGGATGATGGCAGCTTATGGCCTGCAGATATAGATCTGTATGCATTGGCTTACGGTAGATGCTGTGCCCCAAGATTCCCTCTGCTTTCCTTCGTACCAAAACATCAAGAAAAAGTGAAGTACCTTCTTTTTCCACTTCCATTGTGAAGTTTATATTCAGATGCAGTGAATTCAGATGCTGAAGAAATGTAGGTAGAGTATCAAGTCCATGTGGCCACTCCACAAATGTATCATCCACATACCACAGAAAACGAGGGCTTGAGAGTGGCTGACTCTAGTGCTTTTTTTTTCAAAGTCCTCCATAAAATAATTGGTCACCACAGGATACAGAGGGCTTCCCATGGTGACACTGTCCACTTGTTCAAAATATTGGTCATGAAGTAAAAAGTATGTTGAAGTAAGCACATGTTTCAATAATGCTACTATGTCCTTGTCAAACTTGTTGCTAATGAGCTCCAAGGAATCCTGCAAGGGCACCTTTGTAAATAAAGAGACAACATCGAAACTTACTAAGATATTTGATGACTGCAATCTAAGAGTTTTCAGGCGACCTATGAAACCTTCAGAGTTTCAAATGTGATGGTTGCACTTGCCTAAGAGAGGTCCCAATAGTGATGACGGGTATTTGGCAACATAATAAGTAGGTGCTCCTATGTTACTTACAGTGGGACAGAGAGGGACCCCACTCTTATGGATCTTGGGTAGGCCATAGAGTCTAGGAGGAACTGCAGCCTGCTGACACAAACACTTAGCAACTTTTGCTGGAATCGAGCTTTTCCTGATGAGTTCCACAGTCTTTCTCTGGATTCTACCCATCGGATCACTTTTTAATTTACTATATGCAGGATCATCGAGCAGTTTGTATATCTTTCTGTTATATTCCGTGCGTGAGAGAAGCACATTAGTATTTCCTTTGTCAGCAGGTAAGATGACAATGTCTTGTTCTTCTCATAGAGCATTTCTTTCAGTTGGATCTCTTAGATGAAGCTTGAGTCAAGATGTGGCATATGTCATGCCTAATCTCTTCAGCAGCATCCTTAGAACGTTTCAAAACAGCCTGCTGTATTATGTTCTTTGGTGGTCCTAATTGCAGTTGCTACATCGATCTTTACAAGTTGCTGTCCTCACATATATAATTCTTCAAACAAAACTTTTATACAACTTTCCACAGATCTCCATCAGCTGTCTTCAAACTAACAAAGTCTGCTGAATAGAAATAATCAAAGTTAATTACAGTTTACATCCCTATGGCCACAATAATCTGAAAAATTGTGGGGTAATAACCAGTAACATACTCTTTTACTTTTTTTTAATATCTAAGTATTTTCAATGTCTTGCTTCTTGTCTAGCAGCAATCTTATACATTTTTGCACCAGAATATAAAACTCCACCATGAATATACATTGGAATGTGTTGTCTATTTGGAAATTATTTTTACTTCCAGTATTGTGGGTGTGAATTGCACTGTTCATCCTAAGAGGCTTCTACGAGATTGTCGATTATCAATTTTGCATGATACTCTTACTTCATGTTTCTGTAAAATAAATACTTTTATAACCCAGATTATTGTGCAATACAACAGTACTGAGTAAAAGTTTGCTTCCACTCTCATCTGCAGGTATACAAAATACCAGAGATTTCTAAGTGCAAAGCAGGCGGAAATGAGGTGCTTATCCTTATGCTGCTGCCACCTCAGATCATTATCCATCTGGATACCCAGGAAATTCACACATGGCCCATCATCCAGGGTGTACCCAGTGACATCTATTTCAGGTACCTATAAGTCATTTTTATTTGTTTGGAACTGCATAATGTGAGTGTTTGTAAGTTTAATGGTTACACTGTTTGCTGTTAAATTGTTGTAAATGTGTTCCTTTATTGTCCCGGTTTTGTGCGGTATGGATATGTTTGCTCCCTGTGTCAGAAAACTTGTGCCATCAACAAACATCACAGTTTTTAAGCATCCTTGATTGGCAAAAACAGGAGTAGCCAAAGCACTGAACATTGTGGAGCACCATCTTCAATGTTTCACATCTCCAAATTTAGTCTTATTCTTGTGGTATGATTTGGTAATGTTGTCCTTTATTTTTTATCACTAAGATAAGACTCCATCTATGCAAGGAATATTGTGCGGTGTCGTACCTGTGAATTCATGTCATAACTTGTTCCGAGTTGGATATGTTTACTGCCTCATGTTTCATTTCCATCACTCATTTAGTATCAACTGCTGGATAAAAACCACCTCTTGACTCTACTGCATATTATGATCTTCGGGTATATGCGTTAATGTTGCTCCTGCATGTTTCTTAGTATCATCTATCCATCTTCCATTACATAACGGTCAGTTTTTTTCTCTCTTGGTATCCAGCTAAGTACTTCCTTGGTCCATCCACCAAGCATTTGCCTTGATACGAGTCCCACATGCCTTCATTTAATCACAGTTATCATTTTGCACTCCAATTTGTTCCCTGGTCCATTTACTTATTCTTCTGTCTCCGTACTGTACTGTACAACTAAACTTAACTTCTACATTCTTCAATGAACAACCCTCAGCTTTTGAATGATTCTGTGATAAAAGTTATTGTCTCACTGTCATAAATAAAATTTGATAACATGCATTACTTGTAAACTTTTCATTAAAAATACATTGGAGATTCTGTTCTGAAAACACTGCACATCTATTCTGTCAAGGAGTTTCTTGAAAGATTAAGCTGATTCTTATTGCATTGTTGATTGTGTTTACCTAAACTTATTGACTGACTTTTTTGGGTTCATAAACATTTATTTTTATCTGTTATTACTTTTATGTTGTAATTTCATGTACTTACATGTTCCATGACCTTGGAGATTTGCTCCTCAATTTGGTCCTACAGAGCCTGACGTGTAAATAAATAAACAAAAAATTTTACCAAAGCTGTCCAGGACATTTTTACTCTTAGGCCTATTATTTTCTTGTCATCCAGTTGCGCTAAACTGTCTTAAATATAGGACCTCATCAACTGGTTTTGAGACTTCTTTATTAATATGTACTATATATATTTCCAGTGTGTCTTTTGCGCATTGCCTTCATATAATTGTAATTGATTTTAAGGCCTATTTAAGGTAATCTACACTAAAGGCAAATAATAAAATATAAAAAGCAAAACAAAGGTGGTTCAGGTATGTTACATTATCTCGTATTTCTTCCAACTTTCCCCATTTTAAGGATCCGTTAACTTCCTCTAGGGGTGCTGAGAATACCATAGTGATCTGAGTCTCCTTGTTTGACTTCCCTTTAATTCTGAATTCTCTGCTAATTGTTTCATTCAATGATTTTATTCTCTAGTTGCAACTGGTCCACTATGTTACATTCACTTCTGAAGCCACTTGTTCCACATGTTGTACTATGCAGTTTGTCATAATTGTAGTGAATATTTTGTACCTTGTGGACAAGAGAATGATTGGTTATATTTTGTAATCTCGTGTGTCTCACACCTTGTGATGTACAACAGTTACAACATTGGGAATAAACTCCCACTGCAGACATTCTGAATATACTTCTGTACATTCCTTTTGTAGTGCTTTTCCTCTGACTTCAGTCATTTCCTACAATTTTTATTGTTTGCTGAAACAGTCCAACAAGATTTAAACAGTGGCCTTCACTAGCACACACACACAGCTTTGAAAAGTCGCTATCATAGGGTAAAAGTTCGACTCACCAAAGAACTGACTGCCAATTTTTAGATAGGCAAGAAGAATGGGTGGCCTTTAAGTTTAATAGAATTGGAATTTATGAATGATCTTTTGTAGTAGGAGTTCCTACAATCACATAAAAATACAACCTGATAGTCAGAGAACAGCATAATATGAAGAGATGGATTACACACTGGACTGAAGCAAGCAAATATCCTCTCCAGATTTATTGCTGCCCTCCTTACTACTAAATTAAGAAAGAACATTAAACACATTTTGACTAATAATCAATTATATTCACAAAAAGACTTATATGCATCTATACAAAAAATAGCAATGTCTGTACAATTGATGAACAAATAATTATTAAATTCATAATACCTTCCATTTTGTAGCATAAACTATTATCTTTATTAGTCTGCAATAAATTCAAAATGATTTAAAAATGATAAACTGTTACACATAAAATGTTTGAAACTCCAAAGCAATTTTATTCATTTATGTAAATTGTAATTGCTAATTCAAACTTTAATGTTAATAGCTAACTAATTTCAAAGTATAATCAGTGCAGTATGCTGAAATTGTATTGTTTCAATCATCGTATGAGACTATTTGATGTTGAAGAATAAATAATTATTCTTTACTAAGAAAATTAAAGTCAATAAGCTGGCAACATTTCTGAGTTTGGAGTTGAAATTTTCAAAAAAAGCTTCAAAATTTTGGAAAACTTTAAAAAACCAGAGAAGCCATTTTCAGGAGTAGCAGAGTCTGGTCTAGGTATGTTTTGATTAATGAGTGGGAAGGGAAACAGTTGGAGGCAGCTATGAGAGAACTGCTGAGGATCAAGTAAGACAACAGATCCCAGTTGTGGTGTAAAAAATTTTAAAAAGTGCGAAGTTCAGCTGTGTGGTAGTAGGCCCTGAGTTGCAGGAAATGCTAGGCATGTATTAGCTCATCACAAGCATTTTTATATCGATTTCAGGGCTGAGGATGAGGTAGTAATAGCAGATATGGTGGGAACAAATTGGACATACAGTAGTTGGTGACCCAGACAAGATAGTATCCCTGACTTACGGCACCAGCGTGCTTTTTGTTGAGCTGTTCCAATGTCATGATTTTCCAAGCCTTAATAGTTATGTAAAGTGGACTAATACTATGTCAGGATAGTAATAACAACACTTTCCACATCTCTCTGTATCTGTATTCAGTGAGTTGGTGCTCATGTAGCAGCTTAAACTTTTTATTTGTGTCAAAATACACTCCTGGAAATGGAAAAAAGAACACATTGACACCGGTGTGTCAGACCCACCATACTTGCTCCGGACACTGCGAGAGGGCTGTACAAGCAATGATCACACGCACGGCACAGCGGACACACCAGGAACCGCGGTGTTGGCCGTCGAATGGCGCTAGCTGCGCAGCATTTGTGCACCGCCGCCGTCAGTGTCAGCCAGTTTGCCGTGGCATACGGAGCTCCATCGCAGACTTTAACACTGGTAGCATGCCGCGACAGCGTGGACGTGAACTGTATGTGCAGTTGACGGACTTTGAGCGAGGGCGTATAGTGGGCATGCGGGAGGCCGGGTGGACGTACCACCGAATTGCTCAACACGTGGGGCGTGAGGTCTCCACAGTACATCGATGTTGTCGCCAGTGGTCGGCGGAAGGTGCACGTGCCCGTCGACCTGGGACCGGACCGCAGCGACGCATGGATGCACGCCAAGACCGTAGGATCCTACGCAGTGCCGTAGGGGACCGCACCGCCACTTCCCAGCAAATTAGGGACACTGTTGCTCCTGGGGTATCGGCGAGGACCATTCGCAACCGTCTCCATGAAGCTGGGCTACGGTCCCGCACACCGTTAGGCCGTCTTCCGCTCACGCCCCAACATCGTGCAGCCCGCCTCCAGTGGTGTCGCGACAGGCGTGAATGGAGGGACGAATGGAGACGTGTCGTCTTCAGCGATGAGAGTCGCTTCTGCCTTGGTGCCAATGATGGTAGTATGCGTGTTTGGCGCCGTGCAGGTGAGCGCCACAATCAGGACTGCATACGACCGAGGCACACAGGGCCAACACCCGGCATCATGGTGTGGGGAGCGATCTCCTACACTGGCCGTACACCACTGGTGATCGTCGAGGGGACACTGAATAGTGCACGGTACATCCAAACCGTCATCGAACCCATCGTTCTACCATTCCTAGACCGGCAAGGGAACTTGCTGTTCCAACAGGACAATGCACGTCCGCATGTATCCCGTGCCACCCAACGTGCTCTAGAAGGTGTAAGTCAACTACCCTGGCCAGCAAAATCTCCGGATCTGTCCCCCATTGAGCATGTTTGGGACTGGATGAAGCGTCGTCTCACGCGGTCTGCACGTCCAGCACGAACGCTGGTCCAACTGAGGCGCCAGGTGGAAATGGCATGGCAAGCCGTTCCACAGGACTACATCCAGCATCTCTACGATCGTCTCCATGGGAGAATAGCAGCCTGCATTGCTGCGAAAGGTGGATATACACTGTACTAGTGCCGACATTGTGCATGCTCTGTTGCCTGTGTCTATGTGCCTGTGGTTCTGTCAGTGTGATCATGTGATGTATCTGACCCCAGGAATGTGTCAATAAAGTTTCCCCTTCCTGGGACAATGAATTCACGGTGTTCTTATTTCAATTTCCAGGAGTGTATTTAGTACTAAAAGGCAGTAAAGCTAGTTGTTGTTGTACTTGTTTATATTTTGTGTGTGTTATAATTTTGGTTGTGTCTTCTGCTGTAATTCCTCAGTTTATGACTGCTCTGGGTTAAGACAGTTCCTTGATGATTATATGGAGTTTGACATAATAGGAGACAGATATGAACTGTGCTTCTCATGTGCCGGTGCAAGCTGAATTAGCTGCTGTTTGGAAATCTAGGCACTGGTTTGGCCACAGTCAACAGGCTTCAGGCTGCCGTAAGCAGCAGCGACATTGGGATCTTGTGATTTGTGTCTTTTTATTTTTTTTTACGGGGAGGAGAAAGGACAGTTTTGAGTGTATTGCCTGTTTTTCTTTTTGTTATTTGGATTTGAGATTGTAAATCGTAACGCTGGCATTCACCTTACACGTGAGGGAAAGCCCGCTAGAACATTGCCTGGACTCTACATCTGATAGCTATTTCCTGGTTTGTCTTTCTTGGCTTTTTTATAAGAGATGGTTGATAATGCTTGCTGATCCCATTTGCAGTTCTATTTCATTATCTTCTTTGTCTTTTTTTATGCATTTTGCTGCTGTATGTAGCAGAAACAGTTAATGTAGAGGAGGGAATTGGTGAGCTTAAGGCTGTTATAGCATCAGTGACTAAATGTGTTACAAGGAATATTAACAAAACTAGGAAAATAGTTTTGCTTGGTAAGAATAACTAGTTGCAGAATATCTGAACAGTCGACATCAGACATTCAGTTCTGGGGATTGAGATCAGGCGCACGAATGTGTAAAATTCAAAATAGTTGTACAGTCCACCTAAGACCTCTATGAGCCAAGCAAGGTAGTGAGGAACAGGAAGGACCTGCTGTGGTTCAAATGCCATGCTAGAAAGCAAAGAGAGGTTTATCACAGATTTAAGTTGAGGCCAAACCTTGTTGACAAAAACAGCTGAGTTAAGCCAAAATTAGCATAAGGAGCACAATGCACAAAGCTATCAATGAATTCAAAAGTAAAATTGCCACTTAATCAGAAAAAAATCCTGGAATGTTTTGGTTTCACCTAAAGTCAATAAGTGGATTGAAATCATCTAGTCACTATCTTCTTATTCTTATACTTAGCATTAATCCTGCTTTTAGTACATGTTTTGCTGTATTCAAGTTTTGCCAGATTTATATTACTTAAATTTGTGGCTGTATGTCCTTCCTGTTGCTGCTGTCATTATATACCTAAGTGAGGGAGCTCATGTGTGCCACCTGTCTGTAAATCATGTAAATTGTTAACGTTTGTGTATCATATTTTATGGGGCAGAAATTGGAGGCTAGCCAAGCATTTGCCTAAAAGCAACACTGAGGATAGCTGGTTCAAAAGACATAGTAGTTAATACACTGAACAGCTTCAATCTCAAGTGTGGCTCATCTTTCTGTCTCACAAGCTAGTGTACTGCCTGGTAGTTGCTTAGTCACTATACTGGAACCAAAATGCGAGATGACAGAAAGAAAGCTGACAAAGTGAATTCCATCTTCTGAAATTGTTTCCCCATTGACACTTGCCAGTTCCTCTTTTCTATCATTGCAGGAGTGCTGAAATGGTTAGATTGTGAGATAAGCGATTAAAATTGTTCAACAGTGGAAAAGCATTTTTACTGGATACCCATAATATTCTACAAAGATCATGTAAGAGAACTTGCTCCTGTTTTAGCAGCAGATTTTTGTCGATCATTGCAGCAATGAGAGGTACACAGCAACTGGCAAAAATGACATCCCATGCCTGTTTACAAGAAGTTTAATAGATGCATGTAGTAATAGACTTACATTGCTGGCATTAATTAGTTACTGAATTATGGGACATATTTTATGCTTCCTTGACTTCCAAAGGGCATTCAGTATTGTTGCGCACTGTAATGTAGTGAAGAAAATACAAGCGTACTGAATATTTAACCAACTTTATTACTGGATTCAGGACTTCTTAGCAGGTAGAATTCAACATGTTATTCTTGAGGGGTCAAAATTAAGAGCTGTAGAGATAATTTCAAGAGAGTTATTGGGCAACTGTTGTTTACAATATACACAAATGATCTAACTGGTAAAGTTGGGTGCTTCATGAGGCTGTTTGTGGACCATGCCATTGTTGGTAGTGAGATTTAGTTCCAGAAGACTGTAGTGAAATATGTGCAGAGGATCAATGGATCTGGCAGCTGACCCTGATTGTAAACAAATGTAAAATATTGCATGTATGTAGGTGAAGAGATTCAATGCTGTTTGATTTTGCTAACTGCAGTAAATCACTGAACACAGTAACTGCTGTAAAATACTTAGGACTAACTGTCCAGATCAACCTACAGTGGAGTGAACACATAAAACTAAATGTAGGGAAAGCAGATGTGCCAGGGCGAGGTTCACTGGAAGAATCTAAGGAAATGTAATTCATCCATGAGGGAAGTCATTTAAAAAATACTTGTTGATAAATTCTTAAGTATTGCACATCAGTCCGGAACTCTTACCAGGTACAAATATGATTATGATGTTTATGCATTAGGGCGATAAACAGCAAGGTCATCAGAATCCTTGCCTTAATAAATACAGATGAGAATGGTGAAAATTTATTAAAAATAACAAAAAAATCAGGAAACCAAGTTGTATTCAAACACAAGAACTGAAAAGACACCCCTGATATGGCAGGCATCATAAAAGACCATCAATAAAAGTTGGACAAAATATAGCATGGAAGAGTCCTGGAGATACTAAAAGGTATCAGATAGATTATATAATGGTAAGACAGAGATTTAGGAACCAGGTTTTAAATTGTAGGACATTTCCAGGGACAGGTGTGGACTCTGACCACAATCTATTGGTTATAAACTGTAGATTAAAACTGAAAAAATTGCAAAAAGGTGGGAATTTAAGGAGATGGGACCTGGATAAACTGACTAAACCAGAGGTTGTACAGAGTTTCAGGGAGAGCATAAGGGAACAATTGACAGGAATGGGGGAAAGAAATACAGTAGAAGACGAATGGGTAGCTCTGAGGGATGAAGTAGTGAAGGCTGCAGAGGATCAAGTAGGTAAAAAGACTAGGGCTAAGTAGAAATCCTTGGGTAACAGAAGAAATATTGAATTTAATTGATGAAAGGAGAAAATATAAAAATGCAGTAAATGAAGCAGGCAAAAAGGAATACAAACGTCTCAAAAATGAGATCGACAGGAAGTGCAAAATGGCTAAGCAGGGATGGCTAGAGGACAAATGTAAGGATGTAGAGGCTTATCTCACTAGGGGTAAGATAGATACAGCCTACAGGAAAATTAAAGAGACCTTTGGAGAAAAGAGAGCCACTTGTATGAATATCAAGAGCTCAGATGGAAACCCAGTTCTAAGCAAAGAGGGGAAAGCAGAAAGGTGGAAGGAGTATATAGAGGGTCTATACAAGGGCGATGTACTTGAGGACAATATTATGGAAATGGAAGAGGATGTAGATTAAGATGAAATGGGAGATACGATACTGCGTGAAGAGTTTGACAGAGCACTGAAAGACCTGAGTCGAAACAAGGCCCCAGGAGTAGACAACATTCCATCAGAACTACTGACGGCCTTGGGAGAGCCAGTCCTGACAAAACTCTACCATCTGGTGAGCAAGATGTATGAGACAGGCGAAATACCCTCAGACTTCAAGAAGAATATAATAATTCCAATGCCAAAGACAGCAGGTGTTGACAGATGTGAAAATTACTGAACTATCAGTCTAATAAGCCACAGCTGCAAAATACTAACGCCGCGAATTATTTACAGACGAATGGAAAAACTGGTAGAAGCCGACCTCGGGGAAGATCAGTTTGGATTCTGTAGAAATGTTGGAACACGTGAAGCAATACTGACCTTACGACTTATCTTAGAAGAAAGATTAAGGAAAGGCAAACCTACATTTCTAGCATTTGTAGACTTAGAGAAAGCTTTTGACAATGTTGACTGGAATACCCTCTCTCAAATTCTTAAGGTAGCAGGGGTAAAATACAGGGATCGAAGGCTATTTACAATTTGTACAGAAACCAGATGGCAGTTATAAGAGTCGAGGGGCATGAAAGGGGAGCAGTGGTTGGGAAGGAAATGAGACAGGGTTGTAGCCTCTCCCTGATGTTATTCAATCTGTATATTGAGCAAGCAGTAAAGGAAACAAAAGAAAAATTTGGAGTAGGTATTAAAATCCATGGAGAAGAAATAAAAACTTGAGGTTCGCCGATGACATTGTAATTGTGTCAGAGACAGCAGAGGACTTGGAAGAGCAGTTGAACGGAATGGATAGTGTCTTGAAAGGAGGATATACGATGAACATCAACAAAAGCAAAACGAGGATAATGGAATGTAGTTGAATTAAGTCGGGTGATGCTGAGGGAATTAGATTAGGAAATGAGACACTTAAAAGTAGTAAAGGAGTTTTGCTATTTGGGGAGCAAAATAACTGATGATGGTCGAAGTAGAGAGGATATAATATGTAGACTGGCAATGGCAAGGAAAGTGTTTCTGAAGAACAGAAATTTGTTAACATCGAGTATAGATTTTAGTGTCAGGAAGTCATTTTTGAAAGTATTTGTATGGAGTGTAGCCATGTATGGAAGTGAAACATAGACGATAAATAGTTTGGACAAGATGAGAATAGAAGCTTTTGAAATGTGGTGCTACAGAAGAATGCTGAAGATTAGATGGGTAGATCACATAACTAATGAGGAAGTATTGAATAGGATTGGGGAGAAGAGAAGTTTGTGGCACAACTTGAATAGAACAAGGGATCGGTTGGTAGGACATGTTCTGAGGCATCAAAGGATCACCAATTTAGTATTGGAGGGCAGCGTGGAGGGTAAAAATCGTAGAGGGAGACCAAGAGATGAATACACTAAGCAGATTCAGAAGGATGTAGGTTGTGGTAGGTACTGGGAGATGAAGAAGCTTCCATAGGATAGAGTAGCATGGAGAGCTGCATCAAACCAGTCGCAGGACTGAAGACCACAACAACAACAACTAGATCAAATTAAGAATAAAATGCTAGTACAGACATCGTTAGAAGGGGGATAGATGACTGTGGCTGGTTGACTACTTAGAAATAATGGTTGACTGAGCCTCTCTGTGGCACATTAAAAGATCAAGGACTTGCCTTGTTTTTCCTCGTGAGGGTAATATTAGCCTATTGGTTAAATGTTGTCTCTCTACACTAGCATACTGTGGTACATGCTACAGTGCTGTCTAAAGACTGAAATTCAGTGTAAAGCAACTGTGCATTATTTTTTACTGACTTCATTGTTTGGATGAAAAATTGTTACATCTGTGTATCTTCCAATTCCTGTCCTTCTCATTCCTAGTCCTTCTCATATCCTTATACACAGTACAAATGCCAGATACTGAAATTTGTAAAATGGAGTAACTGGAACCTTTTTTTTGCCAGTACTTAACAACCCAACACACTAAGATTTTGTTTGTCTAGAATGAAGAAGAAGAAGAAGAAGGAGAAGAAGAAGAAACAAAATAAAATGTCACAGGTTGATAGGGTATGTAATGTTATTTCAGTGATTCAAAAATCAAGTAAAATTCACCAAGAACTTAGCATTATGGGCCTACTTATCAATATAGTAGCATTGCATCCCCTCTGGCCTGGATGCATGCACTGGTTCAAATGGGGAAGGTGTCATAAAGCCAGTGTATCGTCGGCCAAGGCAAGTGGGTCCACAAATGATGTAGCCTGTCCTTGACATCCTGGATATTGGCACTAGGATGAAACAGATATCAAAGTTGGTGCCACATGTTCCACTGGGACAGATCTGCCATTGGGACAACAGGTCTGGCGAACTTGCTAGCCATGGGAGTACCTCAGACATCACACAGACATTTCACAGAAACATGTTCCATGTGTGGATAAACATTGTCCTGTAGAAAAATGGAACTAAAATACTATTGCATTACAGACAACATGTGTTGTCACTATGGGCTGTGACCTAAATTCGTACCCAATGGGTCCAACATTTGAAGAACAGACTCTCTCCCTCAGTTGTCAGGGTATTCACCAATAATGCTCCTCCAAGCTCTCTACCCTGTCCACCCTCTGGTCCAGCGGATTCAGGACTGCCTCCACTGCTCCACTTGGGGGGCGTCTCTGTGGCGTTCCTCTGGATCCCAGGACATGTTGGTATCTGTGGAAATGAGGCGGCTGATATAGTGGCCAAGGCTGCCGTCTCTCTTCTTCAGCCTGCTCTTCGCATGATTCCCTTCGCTGATCTACAGAGTGTTTTATGTTGTTGTTTTGCTCTTTTATGGCATTGGTCAACACTTCCCAATAATAAATTGTGGGACGTGAAAGCTCTTCCCTGTGCTTAGACCTCTTCCTCCCGAGCTCGTCGTCAGGAGGAGGTAATTTTAACTAGACTCTGGATAGGGCACTGTCTTTTTAGCCATCGCCATCTTTTAAGTGGCGATCCTCTCCCACTCTGTCCCCACTGCTCTCAACTGTGGACGGTGAGACACCTTTTACTTGAGTGCCCCTATTTTACTCCGTTATGCGCCCGTCTCCAGCTGTTGCCTGATATATCATCCATTTTAGCAGATGACACGCACTCAGCCGATCGCGTTCTCGAGTTTATTAGTGCCAGTGAGATGACGTCAGTCATTTGAAGCTCTTTTTGGGGACAAACAACCCCCCTTCTATAGTGGTTTTATAAGCTTTCCTTCTGTTTTTAGTTTCCCCACTTTTTTCATTTTCGCTCCCATTGCTGCTGGTTTCCAGTTTCGTTTTTTTACCTTTTCCTAAGTCACAGACCGGGCGCTAATGACCGTAGCAGTTTTACACCCAGGCCAATAACAATAATCCTCGCCCTGGGTAATGCAGAACCACGATTCAAAGCTGAACACAGTCACACCATTCATCAGTGGGAGATTGGAAAGATAAGGCACGGGAGATTTGTTTTTGTACAAGGTTGGCAGGATGATTACGGTCAGTGAAGGCTTCAGTGAGGCACTCGGTATATTTTGAGAGGGACTGCTTGTCACTGCAGATGCAACGACCATGGGTGGCTAGGCTGTATGGAAGGGGCTTCTTGTATGGAATGGATGGCAGCTGTCGAAGTGGAGGGATTGGGAGTGGTTGGTAGGTTTGGTATGGACGGAGGTGCTGATGTAGCCATCTTTGAGGTGGAGGTCAACATTTGGGAAGGTGGCTTGTTGGGTTGATTAGGACCAGGTGAAGCAAATGGGGAAGAAGTTGTTGAGGTTCTGGAGGAATGTGGATTTGGTGTCCTCACCTTCGATCCAAATAGCAAAGATCTCAACAATGAATCTGAACCAGATGAGCGGTTTAGGATTCTGGGTTTCTAGGAAGGATTCCTCTAGATGGCCAATGGATAGGTTGGCATAAGATGGTGCCATGTGAGTGCCCGTAGCTGTACCCCGGATTTGTTTGTAGGTAATGCCTTCAAAGGAGAAGTGATTGTGGGTGAGGATATAGTTGGTCATGGTGACTAGGAAGGAAAGGCCATGGGCATTAGGGATGTTCGTGTACAGGGAGGTGGCATCAATAGTGACAAGCAGGGCACCATGTGGTAAAGGGACAGGAACTGTGGAGAGTCGGTGGAGGACATGGTTGGTATCTTTTATATAGGAGGGTAGGTTCCAGGTAATAGGTTGAAAGTGTTGGTCTGTGAAAGCAGAGATTCTCTCAGTGGGGGCACAGTAACCGGCCACAATGGGGCAACCTGGATGATTAGGTTTATGGACTTTAGGAAGCATGTAGAAGGTAGGAATGTGGGGAGTGGTAGAGTTGAGCAGAGAGATGGACTCCGGATGAGGTTCTGGGATGGGCCTAAGGATTTGAGCAGTGACTGGAGATCCTGCTGGATTACTGGAATAGGGTCACTGTGGTAAAGTTTGTAGGTGGAAGTATCTGACAGCTGGCAGAGTCCTTCTAACAGGTAATCCTTGTGGTTCAAAACAACAGTGGTGGAGCCTTTGTCTGCAGGTAGGATTATAAGATCAGGATCAGTTATAGATGATGCACTGCAGTTTTTTCTGTGGATGTAAGGTTAGTTTGCATGTTGAGGAATTTGGGGAATGATGGCGAGGCAAGATTCAAGGTTAAGAAATTCGGGAAAGTTAACAGGGGGTGGTATGGGGGCAGTGGGGGTGGATCACGGTTGAATGGAGGAGTGAACTGAGTTAGGCAAGGTTCAATATTGGTCTGTGGTTGAGTCTGATTGGTAGGGTTGGCGGCGAAAAAGTGTTCCCACTGTAGGGACCGGGAGAAGGACAGAAGGTTTTTATGAAGTCCTGCATGAGTGAATTTGGTAGTGGAGCAAAAGATGAGGGCTTTGGAAAGGACTGGTATTTCTATTTCTATGGGGCTAAAGCTTCTGGAGAAAAGGTTCATAACTGTGTTGCGGGCCTGTTTAGGTTCTGGATTCTCTGTGGTGGTGGGAGGGAGTTTTGGAGGGTGTGGAAGTGTAGTAGGCCTGCGAGACAGGGCTTGTCAGCTATGAGGGGACGTGGAGGAGGTTTGGAGGTTGTTGTAAAGGTTGTGGACAGTGGTACTCCAAGGTGGGAGTAGGAAGTGAGCAGGATGGAGAGCTTTTTGAGGTGGTGGTGTGCATGTTCCTCACGTTCCTACAGGGCAAGAGTTTCATTACATGTTATGGACTCCAGGAATTTGGGATTGCATAGCAGGAGAATTTTGCAGATGGAGAGAAGGTACTGTGAGGAGGTCTGGAATTGGTTGATATGGTTTTGCTAGACTATGTTGGTGAGGGGTAAGGATTGGCGGAATCTGAACAGTGGAGGGGTGGCAGCCACAGAAGGGTAATTTGATGGTAAGGCCACTAGGAGGGATTCCATGACCCAAGCAAAAATGCAGAACAGTATGTGGGACTGGGATCTGGCAATGGATAAGGAAACTTTTCTGTATTGATGCAGATGGAAGGAGCAAGGATCCATGGTGGTGGAAAAATTATGTAAATCAAGTAGAATTATGTCCAAAACATTTCGCAAAAATACACCCAAATACACGTGAAAATTCATGAAAAGGATTAAATGGATGCAAAAGGGGGGAACAAGTTGAAATCTGAGGCAGTCAACGATAGCGAAAGGCGAAAACTCACTGAAAATGGCAAGAAGTCACAAGGATCAAAGTAAGGAATAACTAATAAAAAATGTATATATTACTGAGGGTAGCAGGTCTGAGGAAGGGTAAATGTGAAGGAGGACGTTGGCAATTCCTTTTTCATATTCTTTGTCAGCATGTTTTTAAAGCATTAATCAGTACCAATTCCAGCAAGCCCACCAGTACACCGTGACCATAATTACAGATTTACATTTTCATCCTTTCATTTTCATGTTGTGATATTATCCATTCTTATTTCTCTCTATTCTTTTAAATAACGCTAACATAATATTTTCAATTATGCTTGCAGCTGCTGTTCATAACGGGTTCTTATCTATGTGTACAATTCAACTGTTGCATACAATTCTTCTTTAGAGTAAAAGACGTCAACTTCCAGAATAACATCCTATCACAAATACATTTTCATATATTGTATGTAACGTGTGACAATTTTTTAAATATAACCACATTCAACTGATTTGGTCAAAGATTTTAACAGCCAAGAACAGGAGCAACATTCACCATGGAGGTGAGCCCGAGCCCAAAGGTCTTTTTATGAGGCTTGCATATAGTTTGGACCTACACCGTTTGCCTTGACAGAAACCTTTATCCTTAAGCAAGCACAGTACAGATATTGGGCAGCTGGACCAGAAACTATGAAATGGAAGTGGTATATTCACCGTAGTAGATAAGAAACTTAAATCCACTGCGACAGAAATTGAAGTGGCATCTTCGGGACAGACCCTTTATCAAAAGTGATTATCCTTCTACTGACCACCAGATACACCCTCTGATGTACCCAATAACTTGAAAGTAAACTTCACCTCAGCTCAGCTGAACACTTATTCCTCAAACATAATGTCATCACTGAAGAAAACTTCAACCATCCATGAAGTATCCATCGGGATAATCAGAGTTTTATAAGTGGCAGGTGTGACAAGACATTCTGCACAACAATACTAAATGATTTCTCTGAAAACACATTAGAACACATAACTACAACCCAGTCATGATGGAGATACACAAGCTCTAATGGCAAGAGAAAGACCTGAACTCTCTGAGAACATCCACATCGAAACTGATATCAGTGGCTGCGAGGCAGCTGTGTACTCTGACCACAACATATTGATTGTGAACAGTAGATGAAAACTGAAGAAATTGGAAAAGGTAGGAAATTAAGGATATGGGACCCAGATAAGTTGAAAGAACCAGTGGTTGCTGAGAGCTTCAGAGGGATTATTAGGCAACGGTTGACTAGAACAGGGGACAGGAATATAGTAGATGAATGAGTAGCTTCAAGAGATGAAATAGTTAAGACAGTTGAGGATTACATAGGTAAAATGACAGGGCCTAGTAGAAATCCTTGGATAACACAGGAGATATTGAATTAAACTGATGAAAGGAGAAAACTTATCTCCTTACTGCATACTGGGTCAGATATGGCATATACCATTTTCATCATTCTGGAGCTCATATTTGAAAATATATTTCGTAAACGTATGTTGGGGCAGATATGGTACCCTGTTAAGAATATCTCTGCAAACAATGAATGCCATCTGTTGAGAGAGTAAGGAGCTATGTAGTAAGAGCCTTTGCTTTGTGCTCCAAGCTGTTTACCTCAAGTTTGGTCATATGAAAAGTTGTATTTGACACAGTAAATATTTGAGTTCGGAGTTTATATAATTTCTAGGGATGAAAGGACATCTGTGGATGTAAAGATGTAAATTTATATTTGTCAATTAGAATACATATAATGAAAAATTGGTTTGTGACACATATGGCACAACATGCATTATTGGTAGCATAGAGTAAACATTTATCATAACCTAACTTTCGCAGTAAAATATATCTTTTCTTTTCAGCTGTGTTAGAGCAATAACTGTAAAAAACTTTTACAGCTCTTCTGCCATAATAAGAGTTATTGAGGGTGGAAATGTTAGTGAAGAGCCAGATATGTCAGATGACGAAACATTTTCTGCAGAACAATATTTTCAAAATGAAGATGTGCTTCCTTCAGTCAGATATTGAAGATGATATCAGGCCTAAGAGCTATAATATAACAAAGAAAAGAACTGTGATGATGCCAGAAATGGAATCAGAGTCAGAAGATGACGGTGAGATGAGGCTTACTGCTCATTGTAACCTTGATGATAATTTTGATGTAGATAGGGTTAGAGCGAAGCAATTAATCCTATTAAGATGGAGAAACCTAAAATACACTGGAAAGTAGGACATTTGATTATAAAAGATGAAGAGATAAAATTCACCAGTAATACTAATATTCCTGAGGAAATATTGGATCTTGACACTCCTATGGAATATTTTCAGTATTTCTTTACTGAAGATGTAGTGCAGTACATAACCAAACAAACTAATTTGTATTCTGTACAATGCCAACCCACTAAAAGTGTAAATTTTATTGTAGAAGAAATGGAACAATTTATTGGTACGACCATGCTTACGTCCATTATTCAACTCCCAGCAACAAGGCATTATTCATCTCAACATCTGGACCACCCTGCTGCAAGTGAAATAATGAGCTGTAACTGATTGGTAGAAATGAAATGCTTCTGTTATGACAGTAATCTAGTCCCCGCTAGTGACCCCAACCATGACAAACTTTTCAAAATTCACCCACTGCCAGACCAGTTGCATGAAACACTATTGCGAGTACCAAATGAGGAATTTTTTGCTGTGTATGAACAGATTATTCCAACAAAGTGCAGATCTTCACTAAAACAATACAATCCTAGTACACCACATGGGGGTTCAAAGCTTTTGTTCTAAGTGGGGTGTCAGGATTCAGCTACGATTATGAAATTTTTGCTGGAGCTCAGAATAATGTTATAATACCTGGTGCTTGGAACTAGGAGTTAGCAGCAATGTTGTGCATCTTACGCAAACAGTCCCACGACATGTAAACCACAAGCTGTTTTTTGACAGTTGGTTCACTAATATATCTTTGGAAGTGTAATTGCATAAGGTAGGAATACAGTCACTAGGAACAGTCCATGCCAATCGTGTACCAGGTTGCATTTTTCCTAAAGAGGCAGAAATGAAGAAGAGTGGCCGAGGGTAGCATGAAGGAAAAGGTAGCAACAGTAGATGGTGTACAATTGTCAGTAGTATCCTGGTTTGGCAACAGAGTAGTCAACACTTTGTCCAAATATGTTGGATCCAAGCCAGAAGGCGAAAATAGGAGGCTTTTCAGAAATGGGAAAAAAAAAGATACAAAATGATACCTTGTCCACTACAGTGACTACATGGGTGGTGTCGATCTGTTGGATTCTGTGCTTGGATATTGCAGAATTCAAATCAGGTAAAAAAATGGTTTGTGAAGATATTCTTTCATCTAATTGATCTAGCTTGTGTTAATAGCTGGCTACTGTGGAGAAGGAGAAATACAGCTTACATGCCCCTAGTGGATTTCAAGGTAGCAGTCGCAGATGCCCTCTGTAAAAAGGGCAAAACATAACCCAAGAAATGAGGTAGTCCAAGTAATGAAGTCCGAAAACAGCTGGGCAGTAAGAAGAAGAAAGGTCCTGTGGCAGATCTTCCACAGTGTCAGGTATGACAGAATGGCACAGATCACATGCCAGTCTGGTTTGAAAACTGTGGTCGATGCAAGTATCCAGATTGCAATGGAAAATCCTACATAGCATGTCTGAAGTGCAGTGTGTCTTTATGTTTGAATAAGGAGAAAAACTGTTTCATGAAATTTCATAATAATAGACTAAATGATAAATAATTTTGTTTGATTTCTGATAAACATGTAAATTAATGAACAGAAATTGTAATTATTTAAAAAAAATGAACATAGTTCTGCTAATGTATGTTTATATCTTCTTGTATATTTTCGAAGTGTTTTCTCATCCAGCCTGAAACTAGTGTCACATGTACTGTCCCATATATGGCGCGCATACCCTTAAATCAAAACTAATGGACCACACATAAGAGATATAATTTGTTAAACATTTTTGCAGACATCAGGACACTGAAATTAACATGGCATTTTTTCACAACAATAAAAAAAGTCATGAAGTAAGGGGTTAAAAATGCAGCAAATGAAGCAAGTGAGAGGGAATGCAAACACTTACAAAATGAGACTGACAGGAAGTGAAAAATTGCTAAGCAGCAATGACTAGAGGACAAATGTAAGAATTTAGAATAATAATTCACTAGGGAAAGATAGACATCACCTACAGGAAAATTAAAGAGGTCTTTGGGGAAAAGAGAAGCAACTGTATGAATATCAAGAGCTCAGATGGTAACTAGCCATAAGCAAAGAAAGGACAGGTGGAAGGAGTAAATAGAGGGTCTATACAAGGGAGATGTACTTGAAAGCAGTATTATAGAAAGGAAAGTCGTTGATGAAAATGAGATACGACAGTGCGAGAAGAATTTGACAAAGCTCTGACAGACATGGTTTGAAATAAGGCCCTGGGAGTAGACAATATTCCATCAGAACTAATGATAACCCTGGGAGAGCCAGCCATGACAAAACTCTTCCATCTGGTGTGCAAGCTGTATGAGACAAGTGAAATACCCTCAAACTTCAAGAAGAATGTAGTAATTCCAATTCCAAAGAAAGCAAATGGTGACAGGTGTGAAAATTATCAAACTATCGGTTTGATAAGTCATGGTTCCAAAATACTAACATGAATTCTTGATAGAAGAATGGAAAGACTGGTAGAAGCAGACCTCGGAGATAAGATTAGATTAATACTTGTTCCACAGATCATGAATACGACACTTCGTAATGATGTGGAACGTGTCAGGTTAATAAAAGATGTCTGTACAAGATATTACATTACACAAAATATTGCATGACACTAATGTTTAAGTTGGTTTTTTTCCCCTCCCTTAATTTATATCTAAAACTTCAGCCAATGAGTAGAAGGAGTTGTCATCTAGAAATTCTTTTAATTTATTTTTAAATGTTGGTTGGCTATCTGTCAGGCTTTTGATGCTGTTTGGTAGGTGACCAAAGACTTTTGTGGCAGCATAATTTACCTCTTTCTGTGCCAACGTCAGATTTAACCCTGCATAGTGAAGATCATCCTTTCTCCTGGTGTTATAGCTATGCACACTGCTATTACTTTTGAACTGGGTTGGATTATTAACAACAAATTTCATAAGTGAATATATATACTGTGAGGATCCCTAGATCCTTAAATAGATGTATGCAGGATGACCATGGGTGGGCAGCAGCAATTACTCTGATTACACGTTTTTGAGCAACGAATACTTCTCTACTCAACGACGAATTACCCCAGAATATGATGCCATACGAAAGCAGTGAATGAAAATAGGCATATTAAGCTAATTTACTGAGATTCTTATCACTAAAATTTGCAATAACCCTAATAGCATACGTAGCTGAACTCAGATGTTTCAGCAGACCACCAATGTGTTGCTTCCAGTTTAACCTCCCATCAATGGACACCTAAAAATTTTGAAAATTCTACCTTAGCTACAGACTTCTGTTCAAAGGCTATATTTATTACTGGAGTTGTGCCATTTACTGTAAGGAACTGTGTATACTGTTATAATAGAGGGAAACATTCCATGTGGGAAAAATATATCTAAAAACAAAGACGATGTGACTTACCGAACGAAAGCGCTGGCAGGTCGATAGACACACACAAACAAACACAAACACACACACAAAATTCAAGCTTTCGCAACAAACTGTTGCCTCATCAGGAAAGAGGGGAAGGAGAGGGAAAGACGAAAGGATGTGGGTTTTAAGGGAGAGGGTAAGGAGTCATTCCAATCCCGGGAGCGGAAAGACTTACCTTAGGGGGAAAAAAGGACAGGTATACACTCGCGCACACACACACACACACACACACACACACACACATATCCATCCACACATATACAGACACAAGCATATTCATCAATGTGGAATGCTAAGTCATTAATGTATATCAAGAACAGTAAAGGACCTAAGGCCGAACCCTGTGGGATCCCGTATCTGATATCCCCCAGTTTGAGGAATCAGCTGCTGTTTTAACATTACATGAACCACTTATTTCAACTTTCTGCATTCTTCTAGTTAAGTATGAATTAAACCATTTGTGCACTGCCACCCTCAAACCATAATGATTTAGCTTATCTAAAAGAATTCCATGATTTACACAATCAAAGGGCTTTGAGAGATCACAAAAAATACCAATGGGTGATGTCCGGTTATTCAGAGCATTTAATATTTGATCAGTGAAAGCGTATATAGCATTTTCTGTTGAAAAGCCTTTCTGAAAACCAAACTGACATTTTGTTAGTACTTTATTTTTACAAATATGGGAGGCTACTCTTGAATACATTACTTTCTCAAAAATTTTTGATAGAGCTGTCAGAAGAGAGATTGGGCGGTAGTTGTTGACATCCGACGTATCCCCCTTTTTATGCAATGGTTTTACAATGGCATATTTCAGTGTATCGGGGAAAACACCCTGCTCCAAAGAGCTATTACATACGTGGCTGAGAATCCTACTTATCTGTGGGGAACAAGCTTTAACTACCTTGCTGGAAATGCCATCAATTCCGTAAGAGCTTTTACTTTTCAGTGAGTTTATTATTTTACTGATTTCAGAGGGAGAGGTTGGTGGAAATACAGTTGTTTCAAACTGCACAGGTATGGCCCCTTCTATTAGTAGCCTCGCCTCTTCTAGTGAAGATCTAGATCCTATTTTCTCCACAACATTAAAAAAATATTTATTGAAAATATTTTCAATTTCTGATTGTTTGTTAGTACACTTGTCATTCAGTTTTATGGCACTAAAGTCTTCCTGTGCCCTTGGTTGCCCTGTTTCCCTTTCAATAATATTCGTGGATGTGAGCTTTTCGGTCTCTAGAAAATTTATTATATTCGATCTCAGAATGTGCTCTAGAATTCTGCAGCAAACCGATGTTAAGGATATTGATCAGTAATTTTGCAAGTCCATTCTTTTACCCTTCTTATACACATGAGTCACCTGCACTTTTTTCCAGTCGCTTGGCACTTTGCGCTGGTCAAGAGATTCACGATAAATGCAGACTAAGTAAGGGGCCAATGATGTAGAGTACTGTTTGTTGGTAGAAGGATACAGAATGTCCTCTGGCAATGGCAAGGAAAGCATTTCTGAAGAAGAGAAATTTGTTACCGTTAAATACCGATTTAAGTTTTCTGAAGTTGTCTTGAGTGTAGCCATGGTAAAAAAAAAAAGAGAATAGAAGCTTTCAAAATATGGTACTACAGAAGAATGCTGAAAATTAGATGGATTAATCATGTAACTAATGAGGAGGTACTGAATAGAATTGGGGAGGCAAAAAATTTATGTCACAACTTGACCAAAAGATGGACTCAGTTGATCGGACACATTCTGAGACATCAGGGATCACAAATTCAGTGTTGGAGGGAAGTGTGGGAGCAAAATACCTTACAGGGAGACCATGAGATGAATACAATAAACAGATTCAGAAAGATGTAGGTTGCAGTAGTTATTTTCAGATGATGAGGCTCGCATAGGACAGTAGCATGGGGAGCTTCATTCAAAACAGTCTTCGGACAGAAGACCGCAACAACAACGAGGCCATTGTAAAAGGGTGGAATTACCAACACCATTCACAGATTAGGCCTTAGGCATGTTCTGACTGGTCAATGCTACCTCCAAGGAGCAATCTAGGATCATGGGACATGTGATCAACATGTAGCCAATCCCTTCAGCCCTTACTGTCAGTAGATGAATTTTGATGATGCCATTACTTCTTTATTCAAGCAGCTCCTCATTTAGCCTCACAGGGGCTGAGTGGACCCAATACCAGACCTCTCTACCTCAGAAAAACCTGAAGAGGTATTGGGAATCAAACCCCAGTTTTTTTGCACAGAAGGCAGCGATGTTAACCATTTGGCTACAGAGGCAGACAAGGAACAATGATTACCAAAGTGAGAAGGGCAACTAAAACAAGTACAAGATTTGTATGTTCACCCAAACCACACACCCCCACCTTTTACCTTCTTCCTAAAATCCACAAACCCAATCATCCCGGCTGTCTTTTAGTTGCTGGCTTCAGAGCACCCACTGAACATATATTCGCCGTAGTTGCTCTTAACATCTGCAACCCATAGTACAAAGATTCCCTTCCTATATCAAAGATAGCAACCATTTCCTGGATCGTCTGAAATCTGTGCCCATCCCACTCCTACCATTCACCTTGCTTGTCACCACTGATGCCACCTCCCTCTGTACCAACATCTTCCATGTACATGGTCGGTCTGCTGCTGAAAATTTCCTCAGTAAGTGCCCACCTGGTTCCAAACCTATGACATCCTTCCTACTCACCTTAATCAACTTTATACTTATCAGCTACTACTTCACCTTTGAGGGTCAGACATGCAAACAGATCAGGGGCACAGCCATGGAAACCAGGATGGCTCCTTCCTATGCCAACCTTTTCATGGATCACTTGGAGGGGGCTTTCCTGGGATCCTCAAGTCTTCACCCCCTGGTTTGGTTTAGATATATTGATAATATTTTTACCATATGGACTCATGGTGAAGCTGACCTGCTAAAATGCCTGGAATCTCTGAATACCTTCTCCCAATTAAATTTCATATGGTCCTATTCCGCATCCCCCACTTTCCTTGATGTTTATCTCATTCTCACTGAAGGCCAGCTACACACTTCTGCCCACATTAAACCTACTAACAAACAACACTACTTACCTTTTGCCAGTTGCCATCCTTTCCATGTCAAACATTCCCTCACATACAGCCTTGGCACTTGAGGCAAACGTATTTCTTCAAATGCAGACTCTTTACAGCAATGCCCAACCATTCTCACCTCAGCCTTCACTGTACATAATTACCCTACCAGCCTAGTTAAAAAGCAGATTTCCCAGGCCATCACATACAATCCAGGTACTGCTGAGCCCTCCAAAAAATAACTTTGGAGCATACCACTGGTGACTCAGTATTATCCTGGTCTGGAATGTGTTATCAGCTACTTTGACAGGGCCATGACTTCCTAAAACCATGCCCTTAAATCAGATCCATTCTGTTGGAAATTTTGCCCACCACATCTAGAATAGCTTTCTGTCATCCCCCCCAATCCCCGCAATATTCTTGTCAGACCCCGTGCTCCTTCTGCACCCATCTCCCTATCCTATGGCTCCTACCCCTGTGACCATTACTGCTGCAGGACTTGTCCTATGCACACTCCTACCACCAGCTATAAAAGCCCTGTTGCTGGCAAAACCTATATTATCAAAGGGAGTCACCTGTGAAACGATGCATCATATACCAGCTATTATGTAAACACTGTTTGGCCTTCTACGTCGACTATCACCAAATTAACAATTATGATGAATGGGCATAGGCAAAGGGTGTACTGGCACCTTACAGTATCCTGTTGCAGAGCATGCTCTACAACATGACATTCATGATCTCAGTACTACTTTCACCACAGGCACCATCTGGATTCTTCCCCCAGACACCAGCTTCTCAGAACTACGCAGGTGGGAACTAGCACTACAACATGTCCTTGATTCTCGTCACCCACCTGGCCTTATTTTATGTTAATTTCTTAACTGTAACTACATTTTGCTTCACTCTGTTTTATTTTTCTACATCTTTCGTTGTCTTTCCCTTCTAGATAGAGTTGATGTCCAAATCTGCTCGAGTTATCAATTTCTTGCCAAATAGTGTCACTTCTAATTTTTCCGTATTAAAAAGGTGCCTTGACAGTTTATGACAGCAGGATTTGCAACTGTAATCCTCCCCCACCCCCGCAAATGATTATGGAAATCAATTATCCTATCATGTTAATCTGTTGCACATCTAGATATAAATAAGCCTGTGAGCATATCCCAACATTTCTATTTGTAATTTAAGATGCACCAAGCTTCAGGAATTACCAGTGTAAGTGATACCTGATACCTATAAAAGTTGCTTGTGTCATGTGCATAAAATTGTGTAGCCAATTGATTAAGATATTGCTCCTTTATAACACACACATCAGTAAAAATAAATAAACCATTTCTACAAGATTTATTAACAGCTTTACATGCTTCTCACAAATCAAATGTACATTAACAATCTAACTTTTACATAAAGATTAGAATTCATAAATTGAAAGTAGTTTGAGGATGTCACAATGCTTCAGCTATTTTACACAATGAAGACTGAAATGAAAGCAAATTACAAATACAAGAAACAGAATGAAATAATAGTCCAGGACTGACAGTAACATACTACTATATCAAATAAAATAGCATTTCTCATAGAATGCAAACCAATAAAGATAGTAAAAAAGGTCAAATACTACCAGTAATTCTCACTTTGTGAAATTTGAGCACAAGGAAAAAGGAAAACTGAGAATAGTATAACTTTAAACATTCCTGTTGCAACAATGTAGGTTGGAAAAATTTGAATGAAAGTTTAAATCTATTTATTACAAATGAAAAATTATTTACAAATGAGCACAGCCCTGTTTCAAAATAATTAAATATGATGAATAAAATATCTAGTTTACTGTATCAAAACTTATTATAAATAGTTCAAAAATTATTTATTACAGAAACATTCTTGTTGTTGACTTATCTAAATCAACATGAGAGCAGTAAACTATCAGTCTCTTTGTAGGACCACATCAGAATTCTTGGAAATGGTCATTTCATTTCTAAAATTGTATTTACCAGGCAACATTGTTTATTAAAAATAAGTTTACACTAAATGTAGGTTTTAACATCTCACTGTACATATATTGAAAAAGTTTCATCTTTAAATGTACACACTTAAAATAAGCATTTCTTCACAAAAATATTTTATTTTTATAATTTCATTCAATTGTCCACTATCCTCATTTCAAAAATTGGAAACTTTATGTGTAAACATGACAGGTAATAGATTAGTTTGTGTGTGTATGTGCACCAGATATGAAGCAAATTTGTAAGGATATGAAGTCATTCCTTTTTTGCACTTTTCTGGAGGGAAACAGAATAGCTGCCTCAAAATTTTGGAAAATGTACAAGAGACAAATTAATTAGTCATCACACACAAAATGAATCATACACTGTGAATTTCATTCATACAAACACACTAAACAGGCACCTCATCCTTCCTCCCCATGTTCATAAAAGCTTCACTGAAGATGACAATATTCTTAGCACTTTGTACAAAGTCAATTACAGTAGTATTTTGCAGATACCTCCATATTTAGACACTGTCAGTAGTATTAATAATTTTGTAACTAAACACCATCAGGAAACTGTCACTGATATTTAACAAATCAGTTTACATTCATCACTGGACTAACAGCCCAGAGGCAAGAGGGAGTGGTAACAGAACAAATTGTTATTACACACTTATGTAACACTAATGAGCAGCTCATTTTGCACCATATTTCATCCACTGCTAAATTGCACCAAAAATTTTCATTTTCACAGGAGTTTATTAACAAATTCCACAATCTTTAGACATGATGGGAACTTCAAAGTAATTTGTTTCCTAAATTTTAGGAGCAAAGCGAAGTGGGTTACAACATTCCAAATCCTTTGGAATACTTTATTGCCTTCATAAGTCTATCATTTAACTTTTCCTTTGTCTCATACTCAGGAAGCAAAAGAACGTTGAAACACGTATGAGCTGTAGGTAACCTGAAATTATAAGACACTAATGAATAATGGGAATGTAAAGAGCATGAGTTGCATATCTCAAACAATGCTAGTAGAATTATTAGTCAATAACAGAATGCAGCAGGGGCGCTGACAACAATGTTAATGTATCTTCTTACTTTCTACAATGTCCCTAGCAGCTGACATACCAACTTCATCACTCTAAGTTACAAGACTGACCTTTCCTAGTTCCTCAGCACAAATACTCTTCACAATTTATTTATTTTACAATAGGCTTGGGCTTTATTCAGCAACATCGTAACTAAACTTTAGGCATCACTATTTTTCTTCCTTCCTCTTCACAATAAAAAGGATTTAAATAATGTAACTGGTGCCCATCACGGCTTACTAAAGTTTTGGTTAAGAAAACATTTCACATTCATGGGATGTAGTTTAGTGTCTTCTGTGTGCATGACCAGATGCCATTTAACATCTAAAATTCCAAATGTGAGACTGAAAAACTTGGCAATACTTCTTTACTTCTCATTGAAAATAGGCAATGCCCATTCCCTGTGTGTTTGATGTGTTCTGATGTAGTCTGAGCCATTCATTTCCAGATAAGTAATATTAAGATTTTAAAAAATGAGTATGAAAACTACAGTAGGCATGATTACCTTTAAGGCTGACTCAATAAGCTACCTTGAATTTCACAAAACATCTGCCATTTGGGCACGGGCCTATTGTTTACCAAACAACACTTTCCCAATAAAGTTTATGATATTCAAATTGTTTTATCTCATGATGCAAATAGAAACACTGGAAATTCCAGGTTGGAATATCAACAATATTATGATAAGGATAGACTGCTACTTACCTTAGATATGTCATACTGAGCTGCAGACTCTGGGTGGGATCACTACGGCAGAGTTTATAGGTAGAGGAGTCAGCAGATAGGATTATTAGGGCAGGATCTGTTTTGAGGCAATGTATAGCTGCCCTACCTTTCACAAAAGGTTGATCTCATTAGGAATGGACCTGGGGAAGGATCGCAAGACAGAGTTGGAGCTGACCAGCGATGGTAGAGGGGGGGGATCATGGTTGAACTGTGATGTGAACTGGGAGAGACATGGTTCAGTGTTGGGATTATGCTGGCTTCGGCTGGAAGGATTGATGGCAAAGAAGTGTTGACTGGAAGAAGGAAAGTAGCACTTTAAAGAGTCCAATATGATTAAATCACAGGGATCATGCCTCTGTGCAAAACCCAGGTGCAAGACCTACTCTACCCACCCATCCAGCATTCCTATTCCGGTCCTGTCACAGGCTTATCCTACACCATCAGAGGCTGGGGCGCCTGTGAAAGCAGCCATGTCATATACCAGCTCTGTTGTAATCATTACATAGATTTTTTTAAATTGGTACGACTATCAGCCAGCTGTCCACTAGGACAAATGGCCATCGCCAAATTGTAGCAAAGAGCAAAGTGGACCAGTCTATGGCACAACATGCAGCTGAACATAACATGGCTGGTTTCAACAGCTGCTTCACAACCCAGGCTAACTAGACCCTTTCCTCTACCATCAGCTTTTCTGAACTGTGCAGATGGGAGTTATCCTTACAACACATTCTCTGCTCCCAAAGTCATCCCCGGCACAACCCATGGTAACCACCCAACAGTTTCCACCCCTTCCGTCCTATAACCTCCATCCAGTTCATATCCCCTCAGTCTCACTGTGCACTGCTAGGCCACAGCACCCACCTGTTTTCTTCCCTTCTCTGCTCGTCATCACACACAATCCTTTCCCCTTCCCTGCCCCAATCTGGATTGCTGCTTCCGTTCAACACAACTGCATTCTAGCTGGAGTTGTTGGAGGTAGTAGTCGTGCGAGTGTATGGCGTGCTCGTTTGTGTGAATGTGTGTTTCCCTTCTGAAGGTGGCTTTTGCTGAAAGCTCAGTCAGGCTGAATCAGTCTTTCCTTCTTATCCCATCTAGTAAGTAACCCTTGCCTAGAGTTCTCCCTAAACCTCTCCATTCCTTTTCCTTCACCACTTTTCCTTCCCGTTCAATTCTTCTGCCAGAAGAAGGAGCCACTGGCTCCAACAGCTTGTAAAAGTTAAACCTTTTTGTGTGTGCGTGTGTGTTCTCCTGCCTTCGCTTGGTGAGTACATTTTTTATCTATCCATTTACATTATATTGTCTACAAGTGATTATTTGCATCATCATATAAATATCCATTTTATGTAGAAAAAGGAATTAATGTAGAAATATGTCACTTGCAGGAATGTTTCTAACACGTAAGCACTTCCTTATTTCCACCAACAAGTACTGTTTCAAGAACGTCAACCAGACTTAAAATTTCTTTTTTTGCTTCAAATTTCTCTTCTCAAAATTCATTTTCTCCTGTGAAACTCTACTACTGAATTTTCATTTGCTGCAACAATAGGACAGAGTCATTTAAAGTTCATAGTCAACTGCAACTGTTACTGCTCCTCCTGATACTGAGAAAAGCTTTCCCAGAAAATTTTGTATGAAAGTGCAGCTTCAAGTACAGATGTTAGTTCTACACAAAAGTTTCATAAACTGTAGAAGAATAACACTTTACCAACTACCTTCAGTGTAATCCCTTCAGCCCACGGCTGCCACACTAGTACAAGTTTATATGCCAACTAGCTCCGCAGATGATGAAAGCGATTGAAGAAATGTATGATGCAATAAAAGAAATTATTCAGATAGTTAAGGAGACGAAAATTTAATAGTCATGGGGGGCTGTAAATCGATAGTATGAAAAGGAAGAGAATGAAAAATAGTAGATGAATATGGACGGAGGTAAGGAACAAAACAGTAAGTCGTCTGGTAAAATTTTACACAGAGCACAACCAAATCATAGCTAGCACTTGGTTTAAGAATCGTGAAAGAAAGTTGAATACGTGGAAGAGACCTGGAGACACTGGAAGGTTTCATATAGGTTATATAATGGTAAGACAGAGATTTAAGAACCAGGTTTTAAATTGCAAGACATTTCCAGAGGCAGATGTGGACTCTGACCACAATTCATTGGTTATGAACTGTAGATTAAAACTGAAGAAACTGTAAAAAGGTAGGAATTTAAGGAGATGGGACTTGGATAAACTGAAAGAACCAGACACTGTAGAGATCAGGGAACGACTGACAAGAACAGGGGAAAGAAATACAACGGAAGAAGAATAGGTAGCTTTGGGAGATGAAATAGTGAAGGGAGCAGAGGATTAAGTAGGTAAAAAGGCAAAGGCTAGTAATAATCCTTCGGTCACAGAAGTGATATTGAATTTAATTGATGAAAGGAGAAAATATAAATATGTAGTAAATGAAGCAGGTAAAATGGAATACAAAGCCTCAAAAATGAGATCGACAGGAAGTGCAAAATGGTTAAGCAGGGATGGCTAGAGGACAAATGTAAGGATGTAGAAGCATGTAACACTAGGGGTAAGATAGATACTGCTTACAGGAATATTAAAGGGACTTCAGGAATTACTGCAACCAATCGCCATTTTTTCTTCAATTTTTATTTATTCATGACCAGTTTCGAATTGCCTGGTGATTTATCATCAGATGATACCATTTAGTTTGGAGTATTGTGGGGGTTGTGCATCTGTGGCGAATATAGAGACAGAAAAGTGAGCACTGTATGTGGGAAGAATATTGTGGGAAGATTGTAAGTTAATTTGATGGTATTATTCACTGTTTTTATTCTTGTGGCAGGCACTGCTCTGGAAAACAATGTATGCTTTCCAGTATCATTAAATGTCAAGTGAAACAGGCAATTTTTCACCGATGGTGACTCCCACATACTTTACAAAATATAAACAAACAAAAGAGTGTGGCTGTTGTTGTCTCCAAAGAGTTTTGTGGAGACAGAGTGTTTCTTTGTTAATTTTTTGTTTTGTGTGACATTCATAGCAAAATATATATTTATTACATTACTTCCTTTATAAAATTAGTAATACATTTTTACATTGCAAAATTTTCTTATGCTATTTACAAATCGCAAATTTTTCTTCAATTTTTATTTATTCATGACCGGTTTCAAATCGCCTGGTGATTCATTATCAGATGATACCATTTAGTTTGGAGTATTGTGGCTCAAATTCAAAGATATAGTAACAACAGCAATTGAGAGATTCATACCTCATAAATAGGTAAGAGATGGAACTGATACCCCATGGTACACAAAACAGGTCCGAACTCTGTTGCAGAGGCAACAGAAAAAGCATCTGAAGTTCAGAAGAATGCGAAATCCCGAAGATTGGCTAAAATTTACAGATGCGCGAAATTTGGCACGGACTTCAATGCGAGATGCCTTTAATAGGTTCCACATCGAAACATTGGCTCAAAATTTGGTAGAAAATCCGAAGAAATTCTGCTCGTATGTAAAGTACACAAGCGGCAAGACGCAGTCAATACCTTAGCTGCGCAGTGCCGATGGTACTGTTACCGACGACTGTGCCGCTAAAGCAGAGTTACTGAACGCAGTTTTCCGAAATTCCTTCACCAGGGAAGACGAATGGAATATTCCAGAATTTGAAACATAAACAGCTGCTAGCATGAGTTTCTTAGAAGCAGATACCTTAGGGGTTGCGAAGCAACTCAAATCGCTTGATACGGGCAAGTCTTCAGGTCCAGATTGTATACAGATTAGGTTCCTTTCAGATTACACTGATACAATAGCTCCCTACTTAGCAATCATATACAACCGCTCGCTCACCGATAGATCTGTACCTACAGATTGGAAAATTGCGCAGGTCACACCAGTGTTTAAGAAGGGTAGTAGGAGTAATCCATCGAACTACAGACCTATACCATTGACGTCGGTTTGCAGTAGGGTTTCGGAGCATATACTGTATTCAAACATTATGAATCACCTCAAAGGGAACGATCTATTGATACGTAATCAGCATGGTTTCAGAAAACATCGTTCTTGTGCAACGCAGCTAGCTCTTTATTCGCACGAAGTAATGGCCGCTATCGACAGGGGATCTCAAGTTGATTCCGTATTTCTAGATTTCCGGAAAGCTTTTGACACCGTTCCTCACAAGCGACTTCTAATCAAGCTGTGGGCCTAGGGGGTATCGTCTCAGTTGTGTGACTGGATTCGTGATTTCCTGTCAGGAAGGTCGCAGTTCGTAGTAATAGACTGCAAATCATCGAGTAAAACTGAAGTGATATCAGGTGTTCCCCAGGGAAGCGTCCTGGGACCTCTGCTGTTCCTGATCTATATAAATGACCTGGGTGACAATCTAAGCAGTTCTCTTAGGTTCTTCGCAGATGATGCTGTAATTTACAGTCTAGTAAGGTCATCCGAAGACCAGTATCAGTTGCAAAGCGATTTAGAAAAGATTGCTGTATGGTGTGGCAGGTGGCAGTTGATGCTAAATAACGAAAAGTGTGAGGTGATCCACATGGGCTCCAAAAGAAATCCGTTGGAATTCGATTACTCGATAAATAGTACAATTCTCAAGGCTGTCAATTCAACTAAGTACCTGGGTAAATTACGAACAACTTCAGTTGGAAAGACCACATAGATAATATTGTGGGGAAGGCAAGCCAAAGGTTGCGTTTCATTGGCAGGACACTTAGAAGATGCAACAAGTCCACTAAAGAGACAGCTTACACTACACTTGTTCGTCCTCTGTTAGAATATTTCTGCGCGGTGTGGGATCCTTACCAGGTGGGATTGACGGAGTACATCGAAAGGGTGCAAAAAAGGGCAGCTCATTTAGTATTATCACATAATAGGGGAGACAGTGTGGCAGATATGATACGCGGGTTGGGATGGAAGTCATTAAAGCAAAGACGTTTTTCGTCACGGCGAGATCTATTTACGAAATTTCAGTCACAAACTTTCTCTTCCGAATGCGAAAATATTTTGTTGAAACCAACCTACATAGATAGGAATGATCATCAAAATAAAATAAGAGAAATCAGAGCTCAAACAGAAATGTTTAGGTATTCGTTTTTCCCGCGCGCTGTTCGGGAGTGGAATGGTAGAGAGATAGTATGATTGTGGAATGAGATTTTCACTCTGCAGCGGAGTGTGCGCTGATATGAAACTTCCTGGCAGATTAAAACTGTGTGCCCGACCGAGACTCGAACTCTGGACCTTTGCTAGTTCTGCAGGTTCGCAGGAGAGCTTCTGTAAAGTTTGGAAGGTAGGAGACGAGATACTGGCAGAAGTAAAGCTGTGAGGCTGGGCGTGAGTCGTGCTTCGGTAGCTCAGATGGTAGAGCACTTGCCCGCGAAAGGCAAAGGTCCCGAGTTTGAGTCTCGGTCGGGCACACAGTTTTAATCTGCCAGGAAGTTTCAGTATGATTGTGGTTCGATGAACCCTCTACCAAGCACTTAAATGTGAACTGTAGAGTAATCATGTAGATGTAGAAATTTACAACACAGTGTTTAGGACAATGTTTCTGGTAGTGAACTTGTGTTTGGCATGTTTCTCATTGCTCAATAAAGAGGATAGTCTACATATGGGGAGAGGAGGGAGGGAAAAGAGGGAGGGAGGAATGAAAGGGTTGAAAGGGAGGGAGAGGGAGAAAAGATTTGTGTGTGTGTGTGTGTGTGTGTGTGTAAAAAGAGAGGTAGAGAGAATGGTGTTTTGGTGTGATATGAGCGAGGTTGGGAATGAGTATGGGAGTGGAGGAGTACAGTATTCCAAACCCAGAATGAATGAAGTTTTATTTCACTACCTAACCAGGTAAAAGGAACAATGAATACATACAGAAAGTGTAAACTGAAGTTGATGAAAACTATTCTTGCTATTAAATTCAATAAGCAGTGCATATTAGAAAACATTATTCCTAATTATGTCAAAGTTGTAATCAATGACCAGAGTAAATCAGCTTAGGCAGCCAAAAGTCACATGAATCAAAAATGAAATTAGGTCTCATTATAAACCAAAAGACTTACTCAATAAAGACATCTACAGGCTGCACTTAAGAGTTAAGCAATCACCTTATGCTGTCCCAAAATGTAACGTTCACAGAGTTAGTTCAACAATCTGTGGGTAAAGGAATGTTGAAAATTTCATACAAACAAAAGAAAAAGCTCTCAAACCTCTTTGCCAAAAAAATCCACCAACTGCTACCCCAACTTACCTGATGAAAATCATAATTTTTCTGGGAGGGTGCTAACACAACAAACATTAATTTCAACAACACAGAACTAAATTTGCTAAATAAAGGGCTAAATCACAATATTTCCACCAAACTTGATGAAAACACTGTCAAAGACGTAATAACTGACACAAAGGTAGCCTAAATCAAAATGACCACAATGCTCTAGCACATGAAGCAAATAAAATAAAGAAAAACATGAAAACAAAAAAACTCCACAATACTACTCGTAATGAGACTACAACATTAAAACAAATTTAAAAAAACCTAGTTGATAATAATGCTCTTGTGGTTAAGGCTGACAAAAGTAATGCAGCTGTAATAATGTATGAATCAGAGTACATTAACAAAACATCAGAATTTTTTAAAAATACCAACATAACTGAACTAGAATCTTGAGCCTACCCCAAAATACCAAAACAAAATAAAAAACCTCTTAAAGAACTGCAACTTCCTCCTAACAACTTCTGAAGCCAAACACTGCATAATAATAAACCGAACAGCTCCAAAGCTCAGATCACAATCCAAGGTTCATAAACAAGGCCACCCACTACGCCCAACAGTCAACTCAATACACAGTCCTGGACACAAAAAACCAAAAAACTTCATGAAATTCTCAGTAAATCCTACACATTCACAAATAACTACTCCACAGAGAACAGCTATGAACTAATTAACAGCATAAAAGATATCACTATTCCCACAACAGCACAATTTACATCCTTCAACATAGTAAACCTGTACACCAACATGCCTACAACAGAAACATTCCACATAATCAAAAACAACTTATTACATCATAAAAAGCTAAGTAACATAGAAATCTATGAACTGATGGATTTGCTTGGGTTAGTGTTGTCTTACAATTACTTTTCTTTTAATAATAAAATCTATATTCAGAAAGACGGTTTAGCAATGGGCAGTAGTTTAGCTGGCCTACTAGCTGACATCTATATTAATGATCTGTAAAACAAATTCTTTAAAGATAATCCAACGGAAAAAGAAAGTAATTTATTATAGACGCTATGTTGATGACACATTGATACTATACAATGGAACAACAACTGATATAGAAAACTTAGCCTCTAAACTAAATAATATACATCCCACAATACGGTTTACAGTTGAACACCAAACAAAACAGGGAATTAATTTTCTTGACTTAAACATAACATGTCACAACTCCAAACACAAATTCAAAATTTACAGGAAACCCACCATAACAGATGTTGCTATAAACAATACATCATGCCACCCAAATCAGCATAAACTAGCGTTTTTCAGATCAACACTCAACTGTGTAAACAAAATTCATGCTGAACCTGCTGTAAAAACTAAGGAACTAAACATTTTAAAAACAATAGCCCACAACAATGCTTATGACCCAACCATAGTTGACAAACTAGATGCAAAGATGAAAACTAAGCAAAAACCATCAACAAACCTTTCCTCAGCACCAGAAGAAACTAAATATGTCTGTATGCCTTTCCTTGGTAATATATCATACCAACTTGCAAGACTATTCAAAACACACAAAGTCAAAATCAGTTTCCACACAAACAGCAAAATACAAAACAAAACAATTCACAACATTAAAACAACCAGCCAACGATATCACAAATCAGGTACATACAAATTAACTTGTGACAGCTGTTCTTGCTACTACATAGGAGAGACAGGAAGAAATTTTGAAATCCGATAGAAAGAGCACACTGACACACTCCGTTTGAATAATTTAAATAAATCCACTTTTGCAGCCCTTCTAGCCCAAAATAGTCATTCAATCACAGATATAAAAACCAACCTCCACATTCTACACATTGTAGACAAAAAGAATAAAAATAGACCTCTTCGAACAACTTGAAATTTTCATGCTTAACAATAAAAAACCCCACACCATCTTAAATGAACAAATTGATTTAGCAAATAACCCATTCATCTAAAATTTTAAAGAGTCCTTAAATTTGAAAAACTAATAAATACTGTACTCATCCACTCCCATACCCATTCCAACCTCACTCATACCACACCTAAACACCTCTCTCTCTTACACACACACACACACACACACACACACACACACACACAAAATTTTCTTCTCTCCCCTCCCTCTCCCACCCCTTTCCCCCCTCCCTCTTTTCCCTTCCCCCCTCCTCTCCCCATATGTACACTATCCTCGTTATTGAGCAATGAGAAACATGCCAAACATAACTTCACTACCAGAAATATTGTCCTAAACAGTGTTGTAAATAGCATAAGAAAATTTTCCAATGTGAAAACATAATACTAATTATTATATAGGAAGTAATGTCATAAATATATATTTCATTACGAATGCTGCACAAAACTAAAAATTAACAAAGAAACTCTCTGTCTCCACAAAACTCTTTGGAGACAACAACAGCCACACTCTTTGGTTTGTTTATATTTTGTAAAGTATGTGGGAGTCACCATCGGTGAAAAATTGCCTGTTTCACTTGACATTTAATGATACTGGAAAGCATACATTATGTTTTCCAGAGCAGTGCCTGCCACAAGAATAAAAACAGTGAATAATACCATCAAATTAATCTTACAATCTTCCCACAATATTCTTCCCACATACAGTGCTCACTTTTCCGTCTCTATATTCGCCACAGATGCACAACCCCCACAATACTCCAAACTAAATGGTATCATCTGATGATAAATCACCAGGCAATTCGAAACCGGTCATGAATAAATAAAAATTGAAGAAAAAATGGCGATTGGTTGCAGTAATTCCTGAAAACTTTAACAAGACAGTCGCAGTGTTCCAAATCCAGACTGGTAAAAATTAAAGAGACCTTTGGAGAAAAGATAACCACCTGTACGAATATCAAGAGCTCAGTTAGAAAACCAGTTAAAACCAAAGAAGGGAAAACAAATGCGGAAGGAGTATATATAGGGTCTATACAAGCGCAATGTACCTGAAGGCAATATTACGGAAATGGAAGAGGACGTAGATGAAGGTGAAACAGGAGATACGATACTGAGTGAAGAGTTTGACAGAGCACTGGATGATCTAAGTTGAAACAGGGCCCTGGGAGCAGACAACATTCCATTAAGACTACTGATAGCCTTGGGAGAGCCAGCCATGACAAAACTCATCCATCTGCTGAGCAAGATGTATGAGACAGGCGAAATACCCTCAGACTTCAAGAAGAATATAAAAATACCAATCCAAAAGAAAGCAGGTGTTGAACTAACTGTTTAATAAGTCACAGTTGCAAACTACTAACACAAACTCTTTACAGACAAATGGAAAAACTGGTAGAAGCCAACCTCGGGGAAGATCAGTTTGCATTCTGTAGAAATATTGGAACATGTAAGGTAATACAGATCCTACAACTTATCTTAGAAGATAGGTCAAGGAAAGGCAAACCTATGTCACTAGCATTTGTAGACTTAGAGAAAGTTTTTAGCAATGTTGACTGGAAAACACTCTCTGCAATTCTGAATGTAGCAGGGGTAAAATACAGGGAGCAAAAGGCTATTTACAATTCGTACAGAAACCAGATGGCAGTTATAAAAGCTGAGGGGCATGAATGGAAAGCAGTGGTTGAGAAGGGAGTGACACATGGGTTGTAGCCTATCCCCAATGTTATTCAATCTGTATATTGAGCAAGCAGTAAAGGAAACAAAAGAAAAATTTGGAGTAGGAATTGAAATCCATGGAGAAGAAATAAAAACTCTGAGGTTTGCTGATGACATTGTAATTCTGTCAGAGACAGCAAAGGACCTGGAAAAGCAGCTGAACGGAATGGACAGTGCCTTGAAAGTAGGATATAACATGAACATCAACAAATGGGGATAATATAGTGCAGTTGAATTAAGTCAGGTGATTATGAAGGTATTAGATTACGAAATGAGACATAAAGTAGTAGATGAGTTTTGTTACTTGGGCAACAAAATAACTGATGATGGTCGAGGTAGAGAGGATATAAAATGTAGACTGGCTATGGCAAGGAAACCATTTCTGAAGAAGAGAAATTTGTTAACATAAAGTATAGATTTAAGTGTCAGGAGGTCGCTCCTGAATGTACAGGGTGACACAGAATAACAGGAATGTTTGATATGAGTAGTGGCACCAATAGGCAGGTGGTAGAACTGTAGGTTCATGACAGTTAGCGAGTAAACAGTCTGCCATTTCAGTTATCATGGGTCAGTGGAACGGACAACAGCGCGTGTTAGCCTTTTTTTTTTTTTTTTATAAAAACAATGATAGTTTGGTAGCGGCGCAGAGGGAGTTTCGACGTTTTTATAATTTACAATGTCATGATGGCATTCTGTTGAAGCACTTGATAAAATGTTGGATTAATAGCTCTGAAGAGACTGGATCTGCCCTCAAGAAGAAACCAACAGGACGACCAAGAAGTGTGCGTTCTCCAGCAAAAATTGATGTTGTACGCGAGTCTGTCTTACGGAGCCCCACGGTGTTCAATTAGTAAGCAAGCAGCAGTGGTTGGAATGTCCCAGGAGTGTGTTCCCAGAATTCTTCATCTTGATTTAAAATTTCATCCATACAAACTACAAATGGTGCAACAATTGAAGGACATTGATTGTGGTAACGATTAGGATTCTGTCAACAAATGATGATAAAAATATACAATAATGATGAATTTCTAAAAAACATTTTTCCAACATGAAGTTTATAGTAACCACAGTTTAGTCAGCTATCAGCCGCCTTTAGTGAATTAGCAGTCTAGTTAAAAGTTTATTACTCAACTCTCTACATTAAATTGTTGATTTCTTAGGATGGATAGGATGTATGACTGCTGTGTAGGGACACACGAGGAGCTGGCCACTGTTCACGAACAGCTGAGCATGCTGATGGCCACAATCAGCCATCTTCAGGCTGCTGCCACGGAGTGTAGCGGCAGTGGGGAGTCTGGTGCGTTGCCTGGTACGCCCCAGGTGTTACATGCTTCACCCACAGTCCCTGCTGTCGAGACATCTTTGCGGGTACCGGGCGCGGTTGGGCCACCCCAAGTGGAGTGGCGGGTTCAACGGCGTTCGCATCACACGAGGCGGAATGTCAATGTGGAGGCTGGCCACATGACATCACCCACTCTGCCTGTGAGTGGACATGTGACCACTCCTTCAGCAAGGTCCGAGCAGGTACACGTGGGAGGGGTTTATTAGTGATTGGGAGCTCCAGGTGATGGAGCCCCTTAGGGAAATAGCGGAAAGGTCGGGGAAGAAGGCCAGTGTTCACTCTGTCTGCTTGCCGGGAGCGATAGAGAGCACTGGGTGCACCTGACTGCAAACTGTTGCTCATGTCGGCACCAATGTCTCCTGCCGTCTGGGTTGAGAGGTCATCCTCAGTTCATACAGGCAGTTGGCAGAGTTGGTGAAGGCGGAAAGCCTCGTTTGCGGGTTGGAATCGGAGCCAACTATTTGTAGTGTCGTTCCCAGAACCGATCAGGGTCCTGTGGTTTGAAGCTGAGTGGAAGGCTTAAACAAGAGGCTGAGACAATTCTGCGGAGATCTGGGGTGCAAATTTCTCGACCTCCGCTATCGGGTGGAGAAATGTAGGGTCCCCCTGAATAGGTCAGGTGTGCACTACACACAGGAAGTGGCTACAAGAGGAAGCGGCTACAAGGGTAGCAGAATGCGTGTGGAGTGCACGTGAGTTTTTTAGGTTAGAGAATTCCCTAGGCCCGACAAGATGCCTCCTGAGATGCGACAAGGTAGCAGTAGGCAAAACGCAACAGGGAATGACAATATTAATGTGATAGTAGTAAACTGGAGGAGTGTCCATAGAAAGGTCCCACAACTGCTCTCATGAATAAATGGCCACAATGCCCACATTAGTACTAGGGGCGGAAAGTTGGCTGAAACCAATGTGAACAGTAATGAAATTCTAATACTCACATTGGAATGTATACTGCAGAGAGAGGCTGGACGGTGAAGGGGGAGGCATGTTATAGTGATAAAAAGTGCAATAGTATCGAAGGAAATTGACGGAGATCCGAAATGGGAAATAATTTGGGTGAAGGTCACGGTTAAAGCAGACTCAAACATTATAACTGGATGTCTCTATAGGCCCCTTGGCTCAGCAGTTGTTGTGGTAAAACACCTGAAGGAAAATTTGGAAAATATTTCGAGTAGATTTCCCGACCATGTTATAGTTTTGGGTGGAGATTTTAATTCACCAGATACAGACTGGGAGACACAAACGTTTATAACGGGTGGCAGGGACAAAGAATCCAGTGAAATTTTTTTAAGTGCATTATCTGAAAACTACCTTGAGCAGTTAAACAGAGAACAGAATCGCGGCGATAACATATTAGACCTTCTGGTGACAAACAGACCCAAACTATTTGAAAGAGTTAAAGCAGAACAGGGAATCAGCAATTGGTGATTTCAGCCGTAAATAGAAATATTAAAAAAGGTACGAAGATTTTTCTGTTTAGCAAAAGTGACAAAAAGCAGATGTCAGAGTACTTGACAGCTAAACACTAAAGTTTTATCTCAAGTACAGATAGTGTTAAGGATCAGTAGACAAAGTTCAAAACCATCGTACAATATGCATTAGATGAGCATGTACCAAGCAAAATTGTAAGAGATGGAAAAGAGCCACCGAGGTACAACAACCGAGTTAGAAAACTGCTACGGAAGCAAAGGGAACTTCGCAGCAAACATAAACATAGCCAAAGCCTTGCAGACAAACAAAAATTACACGAAGCGAAATGTAGTGTGAGGAGGGCTATGCGAGAGGCGTTCAACGAATTTGAAAGTAAAGTTCTATGTACTGACTTGGCAGAAAATCCTAAGAAATTTTGGTCTTATGTCAAAGGGGTAGGTGGATCAAAACAAAATGTCCAGACACTCTGTGACCAAAAAGGTACTGAAACAGAGGAGAACAGACTAATTGCCGAAATATCAAATGTCTTTTTCCAAAGCTGTTTCACAGAGGAAGACTGCACCGTAGTTCCTTCTCTAGACTGTTGCACAGATGACAAAACGGTATATATCGTAATAGATGACAGAGGGATAGAAAAAAAATTAAAATCGCTCAAAAGAGAGAAGGCCGCTGGACCTGATGGGATACCAGTTCGATTTTACATAGAGTACGCAAAGGAACTTGGCCCACTTCTTGCAGCGGTGTACCGTAGGTCGCTAGAAGAGTGTAGCATTCCAAAGGATTGGAAAAGGGCACAGGTCATCCCAGTTTTCAAGAAGGGACATCGAACAGATGTGCAGAACTATAGACCTATATCTCTAACGCCGATCAGTTGTAGAATTTTGGGACACGTATTATGTTCAAGTATAATGACTTTTCTGGAGACTAGAAATCTACTCTGTAGGAATCAGCATGGGTTTCAAAAAAGACAATCGAGTGAAACCCAGCTCGCGCTATTCGTCCACGAGACTCAAAGGGCCACAGACACGGGTTCCCAGGTAGATGCCATGTTTCTTGACTTCCGCAAGGTGTCTGATACAGTTCCCCACAGTCGTTTAATGAACAAAGTAAGAGCATATGGACTATCAGACCAATTGTGTGACTGGATTGAAGAGTTCCTATATAACAGAACGCAGCATGTCATTCTCAATCGAGAGAAGTCTTCCAAAGTAAGAGTGATTTCAGGTGTGCCGCAGGGGAGTGTCGTAGGACCATTGCTATTCACAATATATATGAATGACCTTGTGGATAACATCGGAAGTTCAATGAGGCTTTTTGTGGATGAAGCTGTAGTATATCGCTGTAGTATATCCGCTGTAGTATATCGAGAGGTTGTAACAATGGAAAATTGTACTGAAATGCAGGAGGATCTGCAACAAATTGACGCATGGTGCAGTGAATGGCAATTGAATCTCAATGTAGACAAGTGTAATGTGCTGCGAATACATAGAAAGAAAGATCATTTATCATTTAGTTACAATATAGCAGGTCAGCAACTGGAAGCAGTTAATTCCATAAATTATCTGGGAGTAGGCATTAGGAGTGATTTAAAATGGAATGACCATGTAAAATTAATCGTCGGTAAAGCCGATGCCAGACTGAGATTCATTGGAAGAATCCTAAGGAAATGCAGTCCGAAAACAAAGGAAGTAGGTTACAGTACACTTGTTTGCCCACTGCTTCGCGCATGCCTGTGGTCTATTTTTGACAAAAGCCTTGTTGGCCAGATGCTCTCTTTCCGACAGGCTTTTTGTTGTGCCATTCTGTGATTTAAGCTGAGCACTTAAGCATACCAAAGATTGCACTACATTTGATTTTGCATCCACAGTTAGCCATGAAAAAGATCTGTTCCCAATATATTCTGCACAATTTATCTGAATCTCAAAAACAGGCAATTGTCAACAAGTGAAACAAATGATTAAAAAACCCAACTGAAGAAATGCAAAATCTGCATATAGCAACATGTTGTTGTTGTTGTGGTCTTCAGTCCTGAGACTGGTTTGATGCAGCTCTCCATGCTACTCTATCCTGTGCAAGCTTCTTCATCTCCCAGTACCTACTGCAACCTACATCCTTCTGAATCTGCTTAGTGTATTCATCTCTTGGTCTCCCCCTACGATTTTTACCCTCCACGCTGCCCTCCAATACTAAATTGGTGATCCCTTGATGCCTCACAACATGCCCTACCAACGGATCCCTTCTTCTGGTCAAGTTGTGCCACAAACTCCTCTTCTCCCCAATCCTATTCAGTACCTCCTCATTAGTTATGTGATCTACCCATCTAATCTTCAGCATTCTTCTGTAGCACCACATTTCGAAAGCTTCTATTCTCTTCTTGTCCAAACTGGTTATCGTCCATGTTTCACTTCCATACATGGCTACACTCCATACAAATACTTTCAGAAACGACTTCCTGACACTTAAATCTATACTCGATGTTAACAAATTTTTCTTCTTCAGAAACGATTTCCTTGCCATTGCCAGTCTACATTTTATATCATCTCTACTTCGAGCATCAGTTATTTTGCTCCCCAAATAGCAAAACTCCTTTCCTACTTTAAGTGTCTCATTTCCTAATCTAATACCCTCAACATCACCCGACTTAATTCGACTACATTCCATTATCCTCGTTTTGCTTTTGTTGACGTTCATCTTATATCCTCCCTTCAAGACACCATCCATTCCATTCAACTGATCTTCCAAGTCCTTTGCTGTCTCTGACACAATTACAATGTCATCGGCGAACCTCAAAGTTTTTATTTTCTCCATGGATTTTAATACCTACTCCGAATTTTTCTTTTGTTTCCTTTACTGCTTGCTCAATATACAGATTGAATAACATCGGGGAGAGGCTACAACCCTGTCTTACTCCCTTCCCAACCACTGCTTCCCTTTCATGTCCCTCGACTCTTATAATTGCCATCTGGTTTCTGTACAAATTGTAAATAGCCTTTCGCTCCCTGTATTTTACCCTGCCACCTTTAGAATTTGAAAGAGAGTATTCCAGTCAACATTGTCAAAAGCTTTCTCTAAGTCTACAAATGCTAGAAACGTAGGTTTGCCTTTCCTTAATCTTTCTTCTAAGATAAGTCGTAAGGTCAGTATTGCCTCACGTGTTCCAGTATTTCTACGGAATCCAAACTGATCTTCCCCGAGGTCGGCTTCTACTAGTTTTTCCATTCGTCTGTAAAGAATTCGTGTTAGTATTTTGCAGCTGTGGCTTATTAAACTGATTGTTCGGTAATTCTCACATCTGTCAACACCTGCTTTCTTTGGGATTGGAATTATTATATTATTCTTGAAGTCTGAGGGTATTTCGCCTGTTTCATACATCTTGCTCATCAGATGGTAGAGTTTTGTCAGGACTGGCTCTCCCAAGGCCATCAGTAGTTCCAATGGAATGTTGTCTACTCCGGGGGCCTTGTTTCGACTCAGGTCTTTCAGTGCTCTGTCAAACTCTTCACGCAGTATCTTATCTCCCATTTCATCTTCATCCACATCCTCTTCCATTTCCATAATATTGTCCTCAAGTACATCGCCCTTGTATAGACCCTCTATATACTCCTTCCACCTTTCTGCTTCCTCCTCTTTGCTTAGAACTGGGTTTCCATCTGAGCTCTTGATATTCATACAAGTTGTTCTCTTTTCTACAAAGATCTCTTTAATTTTCCTGTAGGCAGTATCTATCTTACCCCTAGTGAGATAAGCCTCTACATCCTTACATTTGTCCTCTAGCCATCCCTGCTTAGCCATTTTGCACTTCCTGTCGATCTCATTTTTGAGACGTTTGTATTCCTTTTTGCCTGCTTCATTTACTGCATTTTTATATTTTCTCCTTTCATCAATTAAATTCAATATTTCTTCTGTTACCCAAGGATTTATACTAGCCCTTGTCTTTTTACCTACTTGATCGTCTGCTGCCTTCACTACTTCATCCCTCAAAGCTACCCATTCTTCTTCTACTGTATTTCTTTCCCCCATTCCTGTCAATTGTTCCCTTATGCTCTTCCTGAAACTCTGTACAACCTCTGGTTCTTTCAGTTTATCCAGGTCCCATCTCCTTAAATTCCCACCTTTTTGCAGTTTCTTCAGTTTTAATCTACAGGTCATAACCAATAGATTGTGGTCAGAGTCCACATCTGCCCCTGGAAATGTCTTACAATTTAAAACCTGCTTATAGCAACATAACATAAAATAAAAGTAATCTATTTGTAAGATGAAAAACTAAGCAGTAATAAACTGTGTGTGTGTGTGTGTGTGTGTGTGTTCCAAGATGAATAGAAACCCACACAAATGGTTCATTCACAAGTACTTCAAAGTAAATGATAGCAACACCCCCCCCTTCCCCCTTTCTATACTGCAGCGACCACTGCTTTAGTGCAGTGTTTCTTAAATTGTGTCTCATGTCACAGAACCCTGGGGTTTCATGGTCGCTCAAGGATTCCACAAAACTTTTTCAAAACATCCAACAAAGTAACTCAAAAAACAATAAAAACTAATGCTTCTGCAAAGAAACACCATTTAATCCTAGTTTTCAATCGCAAATTTGAATAGTTGGTAAGAATGTGACACCGACAACAAATAAGGCTGTATATCAGACTTGAAGGCAACGTTGCGGACGGCATACTCAACAATGAAGGAAGGACTGCACAGAATATGATTGTAGCAGGCCATTCAAAGAACCACTCTCACTCATCTCCTAGTGCACCCGCTTCCAAAGCAGTCCATATCACTCTGCTGTCTATCGATGTCCATGTCTACAAAACATTTAGACAGTCAACCCCTTCCAGCTCTTTAAGGAAATCATATAAAAGGAAATGTATGTTTGCTTAAGAAGAGATTTGTGAGAGTTTTATATTTTGCTGTTAACATCATTATCAACATAAGTAGTCATTTAAACTTTTTTCCTCCTGCAGAGGAAAGAAGAGAAAGGAAGGAGAGGCGAGACGAGTGGAGAGTGGGAATGGAGAGATGAAGGGGAACTGAAAAGAAGAAATCTAAATTGTTTGTCTTAAAATTGTTACCAACACTTCATTGCAGCATGATGTAATGGCTTAAAAAAGAAAAATCTCTGAAGTGTTCTAATGCAGAACTTGATTTTTCTGCTTCCAAATCAATGACAAGCTCATTTGCTAAAGGTAATTATGATAGTAATGAGAATGATACCAATGAAATTGTCCTGAAAATAGTCAATACTTCTACAAAAAATCGATCCAGATCCGTTGCTATATAGCTTTGGCAGTATGATCGAAATTACAGGTTTTTAGGATTCACTAACAATAATGATATCGTCAGAAATTATGAAAAGAGTGAATAAAAAAAGCAATTGAAGTGTGTTACTTAGTCACCTGTTGGATATTGCAAAGTGGAGAAGCCTACTCAGCTCCACAAAAATTAATAAACTTTCCACTACGGAGATGGTAAAATGTACGTTAGGTGAAAAATCAACAAAAGAAACAGCTAATACGAGGTGCATTCAAGTTCTAAGACCTCCGATTTTTTTTCTCCGGACTGGAAAGAGATAGAAACATGCGCATTGTTTTAAAATGAGGCCGCGTTCATTGTCAATACGTCCCAGAGATGGCAGTACCGTACGGCAGATGGAATTTTACCGCCAGCGGCGAGAATGAGAACTGTTTTAAATACTTAAAATGGCGACGTTTTCCTTACTTGAACAGCGTGCAATCATTTGTTTTCTGAATTTGGGTGGTGTGAAACCAATTGAAATTCATCGACAGTTGAAGGAGACATGTGGTGATGGAGTTATGGATGTGTCGAAAGTGCGTTCGGGTGCGACAGTTTAATGAAGGCAGAACATCGTGTGACAACAAACCGAAACAACCTCGGGCTCGCACAAGCTGGTCTGACGACATGATCGAGAAAGTGGAGAGAATTGTTTTGAGGGATCGCCGAATGACTGTTGAACAGATCGCCTCCAGAGTTGGCATTTCTGTGGGTTCTGTGCACCCAATCCTGCATGACGACCTGAAAATGCGAAAAATGTCATCCAGGTGGGTGCCACGAATGCTGACGGACGACTACATGGCTGCCCGTGTGGCATGTTGCCAAGCAATGTTGACGCTCAACGACAGCATGAATGGGACTTTCTTTTTGTCGGTTGTGACAATGGATGAGACGTGGATGCCATTTTTCAATCCAGAAACGAAGTGCCAGTCAGCTCAATGGAAGCACACAGATTCACCGCCACCAAAAAAATTTCGGGTAACCGCCAGTGCTGAAAAAATGATGGTGTCAATGTTCTGGGACAGCAAGGGCGTAATCCTTACCCATTGCATTCCAAAGGGCACTACGGTAACAGGTGCATCCTACGAAAATGTTTTGAAGAACAAATTCCTTCCTGTACTGCAACAAAAACGTCCAGGAAGGGCTGCGCGTGTGCTGTTTCACCAAGACAATGCACCCGCACATCGAGCTAACGTTACGCAACAGTTTCTTCGTGATAACAACTTTGAAGTGATTCCTCATGCTCCCTACTCACCTGACCTGGCTCCTAGTGACTTTTGGCTTTTTCCAACAATGAAAGACACTCTCCGTGGCCGCACATTCACCAGCCGTGCTGCTATTGCCTCAGCGATTTTCCAGTGGTCAAAACAGACTCCTAAAGAAGCCTTTGCCGCTGCCATGGAATCATGGCGTCAGCGTTGTGAAAAATGTGTACGTCAGCAGGGCGATTACGTCGAGAAGTAACGCCAGTTTCATTGATTTCGGGTGAGTAGTTAATTAGAAAAAAAATCGGAGGCCTTAGAACTTCAATGCACCTCGTGTATCACTTTCAAGTGAAACAGTAGTTCAACACACAATACGAGGGTGGTTTGAAAAGTTCTCGGAATTGAATACAAAAAAAGTACTTACAACATTGAAAATTTTCTTAGTTTTCAATGCAGTCTCTTTGTAGATTAATGCACTTGGTTTGACGATGTTCCAGTGCCTTGATCCCATCTCAAAAATGAGTTTCCTCCAGGCCTGCAAAATAGTAGTCAACTCTGGCTATCAATTCTTTGTTTGAAGTGAATTTTCGCCCACCAAGAAAAATTTTCAGTTTTGGAAAGAGATGGAAGGCTGATGGAGCCATATCAGGTGAATTCATACCTTAGTTCGTATAATTTTGCCATGGTGATGGCACATGTGTGCGGAGGTGCATTGTCTTGATGGAAGATGACTTTCTTCCTTGCTAAACCTGGCCTTGTTTTGTGTATCTTTTGTTGCAATTTGTCCAGGAGGTTAGCACAGTATTCTCCAGTAATTGCTTGCCCAGTGGGGAGATAATCTACAAACAGAATCCCCTTCGCATCCCAGAACACTGAGGCCATGACCTTCCCCACCGAGGAAATTGTCTCTGCTTTCTTTGGTGGCAGAGAATCAGCATGTTTCCACTGCTTTGACTGTTTTGTCTCTGCGATATAGTAGTGCACGTAAGTTTCATCTGTGGTCACAAACTGGAGCAAAAAACCTTGTTCGTTTCTCCTAAAATGGGCCAAACATTGTTCCGATATGTCTATTCTCGTGCGTTTTTGATCCAACATCAGGAGTCACAGCACCCATCTTGCAGATAATTTTTTCCATTTCTAATTCTTCATGCACTTTCAATTGGTGATCCTCCATGACCATTTTGTGCACTTTTGCAATTTCTGGAGTAGTGACACACTGCGGATCACCATCTAAGCTCTCCCAACCAAATTTAAATTCATTTGTCCATTTGGCAACAGTTGAATATGAAGGAGCAGTCTCCCAATGTTTTTTGGAAATCAGCATGAATGTCTCTAGAATGAAATTTTCACTCTACAGCGGAGTGTGCACTGATATGAAACTTCCTCGGTCCAGCACACAGTTTTAATCTGCAGGAAGTTTCATATCAGTGCACACTCCGTTGTAGAGTGAAAACATCTTCTAGAAGCATCCCCAGGCTGTGGCTAAGCCATGTCTCCACAATATCCTTTCTTCCAGGAGTGCTAGTTCTGCAAGGTTCGCAGGAGAGCTTCTGTGAAGTTTGGAAGGTAGGAGACGATGTACTGGTGGAATTGAAGCTGTGAGTCATGCTTGGGTAGCTTAGTTGGTAGAGCACTTGCCCGGGAAAGGCAAAGGTACCGAGTTCGAGTCTCGGTCCGGCAGTTTTAATCTGCCAGGAAGTTTCAGCATGAATGTCCTTTTTTTCCCATCATCGCAAATCACTATGCAGGAACAACAACAGAGCAACATCACTGCCACAGCTCTAATGAATATTACGTGAACAACTCGTTCAAACCACCCTCGCAGATTTACCAACCAACATACAGAATGAGCTTACTCTCTGTCTCTAATGATGCAAATTTTCATAACAAATGGATTGAATCTAATGATGTAACAGGACTCACAGTATTGACTGCAATAGCTAACACAAAAACATACTACTGCAGAATCTTCTTTGATGCTAATCTATAGTAACAGGTACTACTGGAGTCTACATACTTGGTCTCTGAAACTCTTTTCTTGAAGAGAATAAAATACCACGGAGCAATTGCAGTCTTCTCTCTGCCAATGGATCAACTCTTTGCCAATGGATCAAAGGCCATTAGTGGTGTAATTAATAAAGCTGTACAGCTTATTAAGAATATCGCCAACAAAAACTATTCTAGAAGCCACTGCACGATTAACAGGCAGGCACTTGCTGCAAAATAATTAGCACCCAGTTGCATGTATCCTCTTCACAAGATAAAAATTATTAACTTCTTAGAATCTCTGCCACTAAATAATGTGAAAACCTGAGGAGTGTACATGTATCTCTTATTACACATACTGAAGTCAGAGGATTATCTCAAGAGAAGATAATAAGTCATATTTTTGAACTGACAGACAAGTGTGTGCTTGCTGTTTAAAAAACAGCTTCGAATTGAACTATCAAATTTTCAGTAGCAACTGGTTTCTTCAGATGGCCTATTTAAGCACCTTTTTACTCTGCTCTACAAATGCTACGGAACAACTGACCAAAGACAGTTAAAGAAAACTTAGATGGCGGGATGTGTTAACAGCAGTGAAGCCTGTGCACGAATGCACTGTATGCATTTGACAGTTCATGTGGTACAGTATTTGATGAAGGTGGTTGTGGAACTGATTAGTGCGACATTCCGTGTGGTACAGCAACATGTCTGCAAGACATCATTTCAGTGCTTGTGTTCGTGGACGAGTAGTCTGACAGCTTGAAGCCAGCTCAAGTGCCACAACCCTGGTTACAGAAATGTTACTACTGTGGCTACAGTAGTAGGCATGTTCAAAAGTGACATCACATGATTAAAATAGGCCACTGAAGGTGGAAATGCCCCTGCAGAAGCATGCGGGTGGTTGTAGGCGGACCATCACATCACAAGAGGATCAATATGTAGCCATAGTGGCAGAAAGGAACAGACATCTCACTCCTAGATTACAGCAAGACGGTACTGTAAGGAATTTATTCTGTGTCATGACTGTCTGTTTAGGAATGCGGTAGGTCTTGACTTTCTATTTATGGATGATGATGCCTTCCCACACAAGACCACTGAGATGTCTGGCACACTGAAAAGTGGACACATTGAACATAAACACCTGCATACTCCCTGAGCCTATACCTCATAGAGCATGTCTGGGATGCTCTTGCCAGACTCATTTCTCATCTAACACCCTCCCTGAACCATGCAGGAACTGAAAACTGCCTTGAAAGAGTGGGACAATATTCTGCTTTCAAGGACTCCTCAACAGTTTGTCAGCCAGCATGAATAACAGGTGAAAAATGTGCATTAGTGTCCAAAAAGGACATACTCCTTACTAAGAGTCGAACATCGACCTTCATGTTTTGAAGTCTGACCGGCGTCAACCAAGAACATTATTTGTCTGTCTGTTATTCTGCTTTTCCATATGGTGAAGTCTGTATAATTTTTTGTTATAAATATACCAATCCATTTCTACTCTGTATGCACTGTGTTTCATGTTGTACATCATTATCTGTGATTGTTCCTGTCCAACAATGTCTCTGTTCCTTGGAGGTTTCAAGCAGTGTAGAAAAATCAAGGGCTCAATTTAACTCTTCAAGGCAAGTAAATGAATCTACTAATCAAGAAAACCCTTTTGCCTTCAAGAAAAATAAACTGGACCATTTGAATATACTCCAATGGGTTTGATTGCTTCCTGACAATAAAAGACATTGTAGAAGAGGCTTAAAACAGAAGATATGTTTATTGAAGTTATTCAGTACCTGAAAGATCTGAATGAAACTTATAATTAGTATTTTCCAAATGAATAGTAAATTATACAGCAAAATGAGCAGTGGGTTACAAGCCTATACATTGTGAATGCACGATCTTCTACCATACCTGCAGAAGAGTATGAAACTGACATTAGTTCATTGTTGGAAGAAAAATTTGAATGTATGTCGTTACCGAAATTATGCTGCAGTGTAGAATGCCTGTAAACATACCAACAATTATCGCAAAGGGCCATGTTGATACTTTTACCATTTGCAACGTCATACATGCACAAAACAGAGTTCTCCCCTTACGTGTGTAAAAAAAAAATTAAATCTCAACAGACTCACTGCCAAACCTGTTACAAGAATTCAGCTTTCATCAATAAAGTGTAATTGCAAAAATAAGAACCAATACAACTTATTTAGTTAAAATTTAAAAATCCTAACTGATCATGTTATTTCAAATTTAAGAGGATTCAGATTTATTTTGAAATTACTTTTTGAAGTAAATAAATGTTATTTCAAATTATTGCCAATTTTGTTGCAAATAATAAATTTTCACAATGTTGGATTAAAAACGTACTAAAGAAACAAACCAGGGGTCCTGTCACACTGAAAAGATTAAGAATCATTGTTTTAGAGGATCTAAAACTAGTTAATTCTGAATAGTATACAATTATCTTTTTGCCACAAGTCACCACAGAAGTCAGTAACAAGAAACAAAACGATCACACCATTCTTCATTATGACAATGCCAGCTGTCAACAGCATGTCAAAACAATCGATTATTTAACAGAGAAAAACCATTGAATTAATGTCTCATTGCCTTTATTCAACTGATTTATCATCTAGTGACCTCTTTACACTCAAGTTGCTTGCAGTTAATGCTGTTTCTGGTTTCTCGACCTCCGAAGTCTCTTAGTCTATGATTACCTCAGATCCCCTCCTGGAGCTCCTCTGACAAACCACTGATCTGAGTCTTATTTTCTTTTTCCCTTTGTGATCCACCTTAATTTCTTTCTTTTGCTGTCTATTATTTCACTTGTTTTATATGGCCATAACACAGCAACCTCTTCCTCTCAATAGCTTCCTTTATTTGAAAAATGTACTGCCTTAAGCTGCTGTAAAATACTTAAGTTATACAACCAGTTTCAGTCATCTAACCATCATCCAGTTCATAAAAGTAGTCATAGAATCATGTCAGGTGAAATATAACCATGAATAATACAAAGGTTATCATAATATAAATTATGTCATCAATCTGTAAGAACTGTGCTAGTCAGTGTATTCATTCACATTAAAACTGTAATTGGTTTAAATACTGGAGAGTTGCCTCCTGAAAATATATTAGCTTCCATTATGTTCCCTTCCATTTCCACCATTTTTCTGATTTTTTCATCTCTGACTCGTCTACTCTTGAGACTGCAGCACTGTCTCCAGTAATCCATTTCTGCATCGCAGCTGATCATTTGTCTCTTCCTTATTTCCAAAACTTCCTGACCCATTATACATATATACATTTATTTTCTGTTAGTGTTTTGTTCGAAACCTTTTTAATTTTGTTTCTGAGGTTACTACGTCTAAGGATTGTATTTAGTTCTCAACTAACACATTTCCTTTAATCAGTCTAATTTTTAATAACTTCTACACTCTTTCCTTTCTTAGGTTATACCTCCATATTTCATAGAAAATTAAGATTAAAATTCCCAGCATCTTATCATTTTCCAGGTTCCAAGAACAGAGTGGAAAACTGCTTCCAGAATTGGTTACAATGCTTGCAGATGTGTATAAATTTTAATGGTGATTAATTTGAGAAACAATAAAGAGATGTATATGAAAACAATTCATTCTTTCTGTAAAAACTTACAAAGGAGGCATTGTTGCTTCTGGTTATAAACTCCTATGGTCAATGAGTTGGCTGTAGGACACATCATTACAGTCTTTGGTGGTGATGAATGGAATAATCTAATGTACAGTAAGCTGGAATTTGGATAAATGTTTCAAGATGCTGAGATATCATATCAATATAACAATCAAGGATCAGACTGATTTTTGGAACTTCTTCACAGATACATATACTATAATCTCCTAATTTGGAAAAAAACTTTTATAGTTTTACAAATGTGGGCCAAAACTGAATGACAGAGATTTTCCTGTCAAAATTTAAATTCTTATTGTGTGCTCAACAGGGTACAGCAATTCATAGGGCTGTATCAATGACTATACCTGGTTGGAAATCAAAGATGACCTTAAACTATGCAAGTAATCAACACTCCTGGATGGAAACAAAATGACTTATGTGTTGGTTGGAAGGGACAGGGGTTAGTCGGGGAGGGGTTAAGCGTGTGGAACATAATCTCCTCCTTGAATCAGGCAGGACTACGGAGTATTGAACAAAAAAAGTAGACACCAAAAGAGTATAATAAATAAATGTTATTGGAGTTTTACTTAGGAGAATGGTAGCACATTTAACACTCAATAAGCCAGGTACTAGCAAATCAAAGAAGAAAGAACAAATACTTTCAACACTGTAGATAGTAGAAACTAATAGCAGACAAAATGGTAATTTGTACATAAAGTAATAGCTTGCTTAATGAGAGATGTAATTAAGGAACAGGAGCAAAGAAACACTATTGTAACATACTAGAAGATAGTTCTAATTTTAATTACAGTGAAACCTCTATATAACGTTTTTCAAGGGACCACAAATTCTGAACACTGTATAGAGGAAAACACTATAAAGAGGAAGGCTTCCAAATAATAATTATAGGGCACTACTGAAGATTGGGATACCACTAATCAGCTTTGACAAATGGTGATGACATTTTAAATTTTCACGAGACTGTAATATGATATTCATTGCAAATGATCAATGTATCAAATGATTAGGTTTTTGTAATTAAAACATAGGGCACGGTAGGTGGATGGGTGAAAGTAAATAGATCAGTTTGTTCTGTAAAAAGTTATAACAGATTCTTAAGATATGACATCATTGTCCAAAGCTGACAGGCGGTATCCCGTTCTTCAGTTGACCCAATTATAGAATATGAGCCAAATTTTGTTTATGATATACTGAACATATTACATAAAAACACAGTAAATGGTACAGATCAAAAAAGAATTAGTTACAAAAAAATTACTTTAATAATTAAATTATGAAATGGAACTAAAATTTGCAGAAAACTCTAGGAACCTATGCAATCTGAAAATTACATACCTATAATTTTTTAAAATATTCAAGCAAGCATGTTTGTTTTCTATTTCTCCCAGACTCTGTGGCAATCATTTCTTGCTCCAAATGAGCAAGTTGAACAACTGTTCTGTCCTCAACTCTATGGGCCATCATATATCTCGTGAATGTTTCAAAGGCTTCAGCTGCCTTAGTATATGAAGGTACAGGGTCATCTTCCTTGTCACTGTCACTTTCACTACCACTATTATTCTCCAAGCTTCTCTCTGCAGTCAGCTCCTCAATACTTTGTACTCCTGTGGTTGCCACATTGTCATCCACAGCCACAAAGTCCTCAAAAGTGACAGAATCACTGCCTATTAATTCCTGCCACCAACATATGAAACACGCTGAGCATGGGCTTTCCGAGCCAGTGCAAACTGTGAATCCACAGAACGGAAAACAATGCGTCTACATCCAGTCACATAAACATTATAAAGAGGTAAATAATTCACCTGGGTTCCGAAAATGTGAGCGTTACGTGGAGGAAATTGTAATATAGAGGAAATGTAGTAAAGAGGAAAATTTAACATTGTTTGTATGGACTTTTAGTCGGGACTGAAAAAAACAGACGTAACATAGAGGAAAACATTATATGAAGGAACGTTATAAAGAGGTTTCACTGTATTTTGTGACATGGGAAATTAGTAGTGAAGTTGACAAATATACTGCTACCTAAACAAATACTGAGATGACAGACAGAAGTCATCACATTGCAACTGCATGATAGGAACAAAACAGTATACTGCTAAATTTTCATTATAATATTTGCAGAAGCAAATATTATTAAAAACCTGTAATACGAGCTTGTTTCAATACATGCTGTACCAACCACACTCCAATCAGCTAACAAAATAAAAACATACAAAATATCTGTTTTTGGTACATTAAAAAAAATTATGTCACTAACCTGTCTGAATCAGATCCATTTCTAGCAATAATTAATTTTAATTTGCTAAGACCACCAACAGGCACCCTATCACTACCTGTAGCAAACTGTAGTAACTTCCTCTTATAATCTAAAGGCATATTATGAACAATATCCCAGAAATCGCGTATTATCGGTGTGTCTGATGTATATCCACCATCATATTCTGTAGCTTCTTCCAGTTCATTGAAATTAAAATTCTGCAACAGATCACAAAATACAATTTCATGACATAACAATTCTGAGATGTCGTGGTAATGCACGATTTTTTATCAGTGAGATGCCTACCTTACTACCACACACCAATTCCTCTACTTCCTCAGGCCTGAAAAGTAACTGAAGTGGTGACTCATCGGTGACCATGTGGAAACCTTTTCGAAAAGCTTTGAACTGTTTTTCAACTGATGTGTTCAATAAGAAATCGGCATACAGGTCTACAAATTCCTGCAGAAAGAAAAAATAAAATTCACTCATTATGAAGTTATAGTAGTGTCAAATGCTTTATTCAAATATACAATAAATAAAGAAAATTGTCACAAAATGGAAAATCCCAGGCAACTACAGCAGCACAGAGCAGCAGCACCAGTGCATGACACACACACACACACACACACACACACACACACACAAACGCAATTCGCACACATGACTGCAATCCCAGGCAACTATAGCAGCACAGAGCAGCGGCACCAGTGCATGATGGGAGTGGCGAATGGGTGGGGGACGGGGAGGGATAGTAGGATGGGGGTGGTGGAGAGTGAAGAGCTGCAGGTTAAGACAGAAGGCAGGAGAGAGGTGGGGAGGTGTGGAGGTGCAGGGGGGGGGGGGGGGGGGGGGGGTAGCGAAAAAGGAGAGAAGTAGAAAGACTGGGTACGATGGTGGAGTGAGGGCTGTCTAGTGCTGGAATGAGAACAGAGAAGGGGCTGGATGGGCCAGGTCAATGAATAACGAAGGCTGAGGCCAGGAGGGTTACAGGAACGTAGGATGTATTGCAGGGAAATATGGCACAGACTGTCAAGCAGTCACTGAAATGAAAGATGTCATGAGTTTTCGCCTTTCACTATCGTTGACTCCCTCAGATTTCTTCTTGTTTCCCGCTTTTTGCATCCGTTTCATACTTTTAATTTTTCACATGTATTTGGGTGCATTTTTGCATGGTTTTTGGATGTAATTCTACATTATTTAAGTAATTTTTCGCATTTATTTCCACCACGAAGGACCCTTGCTCCTTCCATCTGCATCATTACAGAGAAGTTTCCTTATCCCTAGCCGGAAACCAGTCCCACATACTGTTCCTGCATTGTTGCTTGGCTCATGGAATCCCCCCCCCCCCCCCAAACGGCCTTACCATCAAATTACCCATCTCTGGCTGCCACCCGTCCTTCCACAATGACATCCACCTGTTCAGGTTCCACCAATCCTTAGCCCTCGCCAACATAGTCCTGCAAAACCATATCAACCAAACCCAAACCTCCTTGCAGTAACGTCTTTCTATCTGCAAATTTCTGAAACCCATATCACACATTGAAACTCTTGTCCTGGAACTGGAGCAACATGCACAATGCCACCTAAAAAAGTTCTCCACCCTGCTCACTTCCTACTCCAGACTTGGAGTACCGCTGTTCATCACACCTCAACAACCTCCAACCCCCCTCCCCTCCCCCCAAATCCCATCATAGCTGACAAACCCTGTCTCACAGACCTGCTACACCTACCCCACCCACCACCACCACCACCACCACCACCACCACACAGAAGCCAGAACATAAACAAACCCCTGAAGCTCTCTCTCCCGTGGTCATCAAATCTGCAGTGACGAGTGGTTCCCCTTAAAATATACGGAGGGTCTCACTGAAGTCTTCAAGACTAATTATCCTCCCAATGTTGTACAAAAACAAATTTCCCGTGACTTATCTTTCTATTCTCCCACCACCTCCCAAAGTCACAACGTCCAGCCACAGAGTTAACACAGTACCACCCAGGACTGTAGCAACTGAATTATATTCCCCGCCAGGGTTTCGATGACCTCTTGTCATGCCCTGAAATGAGAAATGGCCTGCCCACTACCCTTTCCTCCCCTAACAGTGGTATTCCACTGCCCACCGAAGATACACAATATACTTGTCAATCCTCCACACAACCCCTGCTCCCAACCCCTTACCTCATGGCTCATACCCCTGTAATAGACCTAGATGTAAGACCTGTCCCACACATCCTCCCACCACCACCTATTCCAGACCGATCATAAACATCACCTATCCCATCAAAGGCAGAGCTACCTGTGAAACTAGTCGTGACATACAAGTTCAGCTGCAACCACTGCACTGCACTGCACGAATGGACACCGACAAACTGTGGCCAAGAAACAAGTAGACCAGCCAGTTGCTGAACATGCCAAACATGATATCCTTCATTTCAATGACTGCTCCACAACCTGTGCTATATGGATCCTATCCACCTACACCAGCATTTCTGAAATGTGGGAACTTTCCCTGTGAATACATCCTTCGTTCCCGTAACCCTCCTGGCCTCAACTTCGTTAAACATTGACCTGACCCATCCAGCCCCTACCCTGCACTACACAGCTCTGATTTCATGATCACACCCAGTCTTTTTACTTCTCTCCTTTTCTGCTACCACCCCCCCCCCCCAACCCCACCCCCCCATTGCCAAAAAAAATCACTCACCACCTCACCCCTGCCTTCCGCCAAAGGTGCAGCACTTTACTCGCTGCCACTCCTACCCTACTATCCATTCCCCTCCCCACCCAAGCCGCCTCCTTACCGCCACCCAGATGCCACTCCAATCATGCACTGGTGCTGCTGCTTGCAGTGTGGCTACAGTTGCCTGAGACTGCAGTCGTGTGTGTGAATTGCATTAGAGTGTGTGTGTGTGTGTGTGTGTGTGTTGCACAAAAGGGGGGGGGGGGGAGAGAGAGAGAGAGAGAGAGAGAGAGAGAGAGAGAGAGAGAGAGAGAGAGATAGATCAGACGTAAACAACTACAGAGGCATTTCACTTTTGCCAGCCACTTACAAAATTTTACTCATGGTTTTCCTAAAGAAGGCACAAGAAGGACTAGAAGAAACAATTTAAGATGACCATGTGGGCTTTTGACCAAAGATTGTATCCAGAACAGACCTTTAATCTCAAAACTGTATTAAAAATTAAAGCAATCAAGTCAAAACCAACAATTTGCACATTTGTTGATTTTAAGAAAGCACATAATTATATTGACAGACAATCTCTACACAGTATTCTAGAAGAATGTGGACTAGATGCCAAAACTCTGAAACTGATTGAATAAACATTAATCTTAATTTTTGATTTGGTTTTTGTCACAGAGACGAAATTTGAGAACCATTCTTAGTTAAAACAGTTTTAAGACAAGGAGATGGGATCTCACCACTATTATTCAACACAGTTTTAGAAAAAGTAATGGAAGAATGGAACTAAGAAAACGAAACTTTTGGAAGCCAATCTAACTAGGAAGAGGTCGAGGAAAACTGAACATTCCATATTTAGCATTTGCAGATGAATTATCAATTCTATCTGATAGTGAAAAAACAATAGTAAAACAAATCGAGACCCTCAAAGAATGTGCAGAGAAGGTTAGCCTGCAAATCTCCTTTCAGAAGAGTGAATTCATGTGTTCCAAGTTAGATTTTCTGGAACTTAAATGTTTGATTCCAGTGATTTCACCATAATTTATTTTAAGTATCGAAGTGAAATTATTAAACAAACAGGACTTAAAAAAAAAGCACAAAAAAACAGATTGCAGAAAATCGAGAAAGTGATCGGCCTTGTTTCAAATTCATATAAGAAAAAATGCCTGTCGAAAGGCTCTAAAATCAGACACTACAACACAGTAATCAAACTGACAGCCACTAATGCAAGAGACACACTCTCATTGAACAGAAAACTATATTTACAAGAAATTAAGAAAGTAGTGAGAAATACTATTAGGAAAATCCTGGGACTACAATACACACAAGATGGATACGGATTGAAACCATCGAGACAACAGAAACAGTATCAAACATTGAAACTGACATCAGAAAGAGGCAAATGAAGTTCAATGGACACCTCAACAGATTATCTGGAAAAAGACTAACTAAACGTCTATTGGACTATGCGACATCACTTAACGCATTAATACCCTGGGTAACTGAAGTTAAGAACAATTTGACAAAAGCAAAAATGGACATAAGAAACACATCAGACAGGGATACATTCAGAAGCAAAACTGACAAGCTGAAGTTTACTCCAGAGATGGAACCAAAACCTTAGCGACCAGAGTCGACTGAAGGAAAGAAAGAAGGCCTTTGGGGAGAAAATGCAGAAATATTGGGAAAATAGGAAAAACCTGAAAATATAATGAAAATCACTTGTTTACTCCCATGCAATGGGGGCATTCACTACTACTACTACTACTAGCACCACCACCACCACCACCACCACCACCACCACCACCACCACCACTACTACTACCACCACCACCACCAACAATAATAAAGTTCATCTTCCAGAATAAAAAAATGTATTCCGTTTTCTATTCTATGTTTCATTCTTTTGTACCAAATTTTCATTTATTCTAAATACTTGCATGTTCGTGTGATTAGTAATTAAAAATAAAAGTCTCATCTTACTAAAAATTAAGATCCAATTTACACTGAAGAGCCAAAGAAACTGGTACACCTGCCTAATACCGTTTAGGGCACCCGCGAACATGCAGAAGTGCCGCATCACAATGGGGCATGAACTCTACTAATGTCTGAAGTAGTGCTGGAGGGAACTGACACCATGAATCATGCAGGGCTGTCCATAAATCCGATCAGTATGAGTGGGTGGAGATCTCTTCCAAACAGCACATTGAAAGGCATCCCAGATATGCTAAATAACGTTCATGTCTGTGGAGTTTGGTGGCCAGCAGATGTGTTTAAACTCAGAAGAGTATACCTAGAGCCACTCTCTAGTAATTCTGGACAGGTGGGGTGTCACATTGTCCTGCTGGCATTGCCCAAGTCTGTCAGAATGTACAATGGACATGAATGGTTGCAGGTGATCAGACAGGATGCTTACATATATGTGTCACGTGTCAGTCATATCTAGATGTATCAGGGGTCCCATATCACTCCCAACTGCACACGCCCCACACCATTACAGAGCCTCCACCAGCTTGAACAATCCACTGCTGAACGCATGGTCTTTGGATTCACGAGATTGTCTCCATACTCTTAAGTGTCCATCCGCTCGACACAATTTGAAACGAGACTCGTCCAACCAGGCAACACGTTTCAAGTCATCAACAGTCCAATGTCGGTGTCAATGGGCCCAGGTGAGGCATAAAGCTTTGTGTTGTGCAGTCATCAAGGATACATGAGTGGGCTTTCAGTTCCAAAAGCCCATATTGATGATGTTTCGTGGAATGGTTCACACACTAACACTTGTTGATGGCCCAGCATTGAAATCTGCAGCAATTTGCAGAAATGTTGAACTTCTGTCATATTGAAGGATTCTCTTCAGTTGTTGTCGGTCCCGTTCTTGCAGGATCTTTTTATGGCTACAGCGATGTCTGAGATTTGATGTTTAACCGGTTTCCTGATATTCACACTGCGCTAGTGAAATGGTCGTATAGGAAAATCCCCAACTACATTGCTACCTTGGAGGTGCTGTGTCCCATCAGTTGTGCACTGAATATAACACCACATACAACCTCACTTAAATCTCGCTAACCTGCCACACACTTGTTGTCTTACGAAGGCATAGCCAACCGCAGTGCCGTATTTTGCCTGTTTACATCTATCTGTACTTGAATACACATGCCTATATCAGTTTCTTTGGCGCTTCAGTGTATATCAAGCTCATTTGTTAATAAATATGAAACTGAAGTAAAATTAAAATAAAAGCACCTGCTTATTCATAAATCTGTCATGTTAATTGCGATAAACATTATAACTTTTTTGTGAATCACAATATTCAGAAAAAGAGGTGGTTCTTTTTTCTCCTTCTATTTATTTAGCATCTAGCATCACCGTTAACTAGTTGCAAACAAGCACTCAATTTATCACATACTCTGCAACAGTTTTTATTAATTCATCAATCCCTAATACAGTGGCAGCTCATGACTAACACCACTGGGGATTCACATTTGAATTCAAAATTGTTCATGCAAGTGAAAATCAATACAAAGTTACTTTTCTTAGGAATCTGAAGCTAGCGAATCCTAGTTCTTTCAGTTCTGCCACTTTTAATACACCACCAAACACCATTACATACTCCAACATTTTTTTTAAATATTAAGGTGCCCACACACAAGTGACAATCCCAGATGATATTGAATGCGGACAGTTGCTTTGTTCAATCCTGCCAAACACAAGTGTTTTACTATGCAGTTTCAGTCAGTATTTCCAGCAGCAGTGCGTCGTGATTTTCTGCTATGGAATTTAAATCTCAACATTTATATAAAATTTATTAAATTTGTCTTGGAATGTTTCCTTGGGAACTTTAAGTTACATTACAGCATCTGTTGAGGTGTTTTTCTTGTTGTGGGTTTATTTCAAGTGATCGATATATTGCGAGATGCCACATCTCTACTTATTCCCAGTAATAACAGTTACCTCCTTTTCCAGTCACCGTCTTGTTTTCTCTTGATGTTGTGGTCCTGCTATGCTGCACCACATATTTGACCATTGACTTTCTTTCTGACTGCAGAGTGGAGAGGCTATAAGAGATCTTCTACATTTAAGCAACTCACTACGAAATCATAAAACACTGTTTCTGTAATTCTTCTATATTCAAATAAGTCGTCAACTCACAACAACTGATACTTAAGGAAGCTTTCCAGACAACATGTTCATGTATGCTGTTTCAATGCTTGACCAAAAGCATAAGTTCGTACTTAACACCATATAGAATGGCACAGAGTCAATATAAACACATTCACTATTCTTTGGTGCTCGAGCATTGTCGTTGGGCCTCTTTCTTCTTGAGCCCACAGCACCCCACACAGCATGACTGCAAAGTGCAAGTGGCACCCCACTGGCCAGTCCAATTATAAATCCATCATCTCTTTCTGCACTGTGTGCACATTTTTCTTTCTCATATCTTCACATAAATTTCAACGTCCTGGGCACAGTAGATGCTCTTTACACTACTACTAATTATAGTCACTTTTTCACACGCATACCTTTCACTGGTCTCGTAAAAGTAAACTGAAATGTGTTGCTATGCTTTATAACAACAGGTACTATTGCACCATTACATTTTTCATTGTCACAATGTGTACTGTGTAGATCTTTCCACTCTTGTAGTTTAAGTATCTATAGAGTGGCTTTGTGATCTTTATGTGTGTATAGAAATTATGTTAATAGCAGCAATGCTGTTTTCCTTATCACTTGTTGAGCACTGCACGAGGGACAGTTATATGAAATGTATAGTTTTGGAATATGCATGCCTTAGATACCTGAATAAATATGTCCATATTATGTTTAGATGTTAAAACTTTCAGATTGCTTGGGAATTATAAGTGATCAGGGACTGTGATTTGCCCACACATGTGATCTGTGGACGGGGCGCGGAACTTGGTAACAGATTTCTATAGTTCACTGCTCATGTGTGAGAACATTAGGAGTTGATAAATATGTTGCACACTTCAGCTCCAAAAATCAAACAATGGAAAATCCAGGACAGAATGTAACAATATATAGCGGAGATGATGAGTAGCAGATAGGTACAACCGAAAGACTGTTACAAATAAATAAGCTTTCAGCCAACAAGGCCTTTGTCGAAAACACACACACACACACACACACACACACACACACACACACACACACACCTGCAGTCTGTGATAGCTGCAGCCATACTCGTGTGTGTGTGTGTGTGTGTGTGTGTGTGTGTGTATTTTCGACAAAGGCCTTGTTGGTTGAAAGCTTATTTATTTGTGACAGTCTTTTTGTTGTACCTATCTCCAACTCAAGATCTCCACTATGTGGTGAGTTGCGAATAAGAATTAAACAAGGTACTTTGAAGGTTGTGTGACAAGCTAGGATTTCACTTCCTAGACTTGCATCATAGGATTCTATCAAGATAACTGACAGTAAGATTAGGTAATTCCCCAGCGAGTCTACATGAAGACATCTATAGGACACGCAAAAATATTAGTATAAGACCCAAAGAAATGACATCTCCCCCCCCCCCCTACCCACCCCCATTAGGTTAGACAGTTAAAATAATACTAATCAACAGCTAAAGAAGTTTAACTCTCATAATACCAGGCACAGAGAGCTGGGTAAAACCGGAAATTGGCAGCAGTGAGATTTTTGACATAAATCTAAGTGTACATTGAAAGGATGGGGTAATGTAAATTGGAAGTGGTGTATTTACCACAATAGACAAGAAACACATATACACAAAGATAGAAATTGAAGCTGCACTGAAGACTGTGTATTCGAGAATGTTTGAGCAAGACTCAGTATAAAAAGTGGCCATAAATTTATAACTGGAGCCTTCTATCAAAGACTCCCACCCTCCCCCAAATGTACCCACAAACTTTCTGAGAATACCTCAGCTCACTAGTACATACGTTTCCCAATCATGTATTCAGCTGAAGCAACTTTTACTGTCGAACTATCAAGTGGGGTAATTAAACTTTTGTAATTTTCAGGCATGATAATACAAAACGCTTTATTTGAAAAATACCTACAATAGACTCTTCAGAAGTGCACTGATGATGGAAATATACTGGATGTAATAATAACAGATAGACCTGACCTAGGAGGGGGGGTGTCTACTTTGAAATTCTTATTGGTTTGGTAGGGAGGACTTGGAATGTAATTTCGCATTTTACAAATCAACAAAAACTGTCAGTGGTGGAAAAAAGGATAAGTGACAAATAAAAGTCCTAGGAGTGATCAGAGAATGAATCGGACATCTTTCATTTTTTTGTCTGGCAGTATAGCACTGAGCCAGCAAGCCACACTGAGACATTACACATTTAATTGTCAAGTCTGATGCTATAATTTAGTTTCCTTAAATTTTCTGGACTGAATGACAATCACTATTAATCAATTAAGCCACTAATCAAAACTCTGTATAATTTATCATAATTTCAAATATGACAAATGTACTCATCAACAGGGAATCCACAGTGTAGGTGTAAAAAATAGTTCTGTAACTTTTTGTAATTTACTAATTACTCATTATGTAAATCAAATTATTGACTGAACACATGGCACAGTTACTCTTAATCAATTTCAATCTAGCAGTTTTATAAACAAATATATATCTTCCAAAATCCACCTGCATTCCGCTATGACCACACTAATACTTCTGTGTTACTGTGATTAACATCTCCGTGTAAACATTAGGTTATTTTGTGTGCCTTATCTTTATGAATCTCTTTGGTTAAATCTCAGTGCATCTTCATTACATACATGTCAGTGCATTGACATCAGAAACGACGAAACTTACTGAGTCTACTGGTTGTGTAATCTGTTAATTTTGGAATGTTCAACTATGAGGATTCATATGTGAAAGTGCACTGCAAACTGTTACCCATTCTGTCTGTTTTGGAGATTACTGCATGTGTCTACCTCTGGTCAGTACATGAGACTGGTGGTTATGTTATTTCAAGTGTTATTTAATGCACAAAACAGTTAAAAAGTACTTTAATGCTGTGTTGTGTCTAATATTTGAGAATTTATCATAAAACCAGTTTACAGCAAAATTCCACCGATGAGAGACTGAGTGCAACTCAGTGATCACTGGTTAGCACACTTCCAAGACTGAACCTATAATGTTGCTAAAATCTGTGTGAACCATATCAAATATCACTGAAAGTGCAACTGAATGAACACAAAGGAGGACAGCATGAATAGTCAATCTGTTAGATCTGTGTAAGAGAGCATGACAGATGATGAAAAACCTGACTAGCAGACACATCCCTTACAAGCCTACTCATAAAATTTCAAGAACCAGTACTAAATGATGAATCTAGGATTATATTACAACACCCTACACATCACTCCTGTTGTGACCTCAAAGACAAGATTAGCCTAATTACAACAGGCCAGAGGCAATTGAAGAATCATTTTTACATGCACTTTGCACAATGGAAAGTACCCCTGCCAAGAATTTAATGTTGGTTTGCAGAGTACAGATATAGATGTAGAAGACTTGTACACCATCAACACAACACTGATGACCTCAACAAAGCTCAATCGCTCCTTTCATAGTCAAAGCACAGCTGAGTTGTGCAACTGAGGTTTGCTAGTGTGGGGTTCTCCTCATCATTGCTTCCACCAAACTCAGCCCACACGAGTTCAAAGTTCTTCACATAGCAAGGGTGAATCTAGGTGCTATGTAAGATATAAGAAAATAGTTAATGGTTTAGTATAGCAGAGTACTTTTGGATATTAAAGTCATTTTATAAGAATTATAAAACAATGTGAAGAGACACTATGTACAGAATCATGCGAATATAATCTGAAGCTGAAATCATAACTGCCATGATATGGTAGTATCTCCCTATGATCATGCCTGCCACGCCTCCAATTGGTATTCCGCCACTCACCGGAATTTTCATTCTGGTACACACTCGCCCTGATGATCATCTTTAGAGTTGTCTGATGGGGCCTCTGGCAATGCACTATACACACTGTCTGTTGACACTTTTTTACAGTTGTATGAGTTGAATACACCACAATAGGTTTCTTTGTGTGTCAGAATATGGTTTCAATGGTCGTTATGATTGATTATACATTCAAATAGAATTTACAGTCAATATTCTCACAAAATACTTGTTGTTTTTATGTAATTGAAGCTAAAAAATCATTAATTATCAAGATTTGGTCATGTGATCAAAAAAACACTGTTACTGGCTGTTGCTCTGGTGACATCACAGGCTTGGAGGAAGATGAAGCTATATGTGTGTGATAGGAGTGTTAGCTGAAGTTATGAACCTATTACGTACTTTTTCTGCGCACAATTTAGATGTTTAGCTAAACAAATAACAATAGAAAATAATTTTGTGAATGCTGATAGTGGAAATCTTGCAAAAGTTGATGCTTTTATGCTTCATCCATTTACAGCAGCGATATGTGCAATGACTGACATTCGTTTCATCGCTCCCTGCAACATCATTAAACTCGCTCAAAACTGAGGAAATGGGTCAGTATATTATAATTAGTGTCGACACTGCTAGTAGTGAAGACATCACCATATGTCCACAGTACAACGAGATGCATGACAATGAGGTTTTCCGTATGGAGAGATAGCATGTACAGCATACAGGTAACAAATGTCTGAGATGTTTGTGTGCGTAACCTAACACCAGTGTCTGAAGCAAGTTTACTTCTTCTTTATGTAAGATGATGAAACTACAAAAGTTTAAACAATAAGGATCCTAGGTGGACAGTACAGACTTTTTCTAAAAACAACAACATAGTTTCTAATAAAGTAAAAAGCATGTGGTCACATTAACTAGAATATGTCTCTTTGAACATGACATGTGCAAACAGTAACTACAAATGAAAGTGCATGTAAACAGCAAGGAAAATACAAAAATATTCTGTTTTGATCAGTGTAGTGAAGTTTTGTAATTGTGATTTCATTTTATAAATAAGTTAAAATATTATTTTAGGTTGGATTCAAACCAGCGATCTATGGACCCTCTCATACAAAATTCAACAGTCTACCACTAACAACTGAGCTATCAAATAATTTATGAAAAGTTGGGTTGTTGTTGTTGTTGTTGTTGTTGTGGTCTTCAGTCCTGAGACTGGTTTGATGCAGCTCTCCATGCTACTCTATCCTGTGCAAGCTTCTTCATCTCCCAGTACCTACTGCAACCTACATCCTTCTGAATCTGCTTAGTGTATTCATCTCTTGGTCTCCCTCTACGATTTTTACCCTCCACGCTGCCCTCCAATGCTAAATTTGTGATCCCTTGATGCCTCAAAACACGTCCTACCAACCGATCCCTTCTTCTAGTCAAGTTGTGCCACAAACTTCTCTTCTCCCCAATCCTATTCAATACCTCCTCATTAGTTACGTGATCTACCCACCTTATCTTCAGCATTATTCTGTAGCACCACATTTCAAAAGCTTCTATTCTCTTCTTGTCCAAACTGGTTATTGTCCATGTTTCACTTCCATACATGGCTACACTCCATACAAATACTTTCAGAAACGACTTCCTGACATTTAAATCTATACTCGATGTTAACAAATTTCTCTTCTTCAGAAACGATTTCCTTGCCATTGCCAGTCTACATTTTATATCCTCTCTACTTTGACCATCAGTTATTTTGCTCCCCAAATAGCAAAACTCCTTTCCTACTTTAAGTGTCTCATTTCCTAATCTAATCCCCTCAGCATCACCCGATTTAATTTGACTACATTCCATTATCCTCGTTTTGCTTTTGTTGATGTTCATCTTATATCCTCCTTTCAAGACACTGTCCATTCTGTTCAACTGCTCTTCCAAGTCCTTTGCTGTCTCTGACAGAATTACAATGTCATCGGTGAACTTCAAAGTTTTTACTTCTTCTCCATGAATTTTAATACCTACTCCGAATTTTTCTTTTGTTTCCTTTACTGCTTGCTCAATATACAGATTGAATAACATCGGGGAGAGGCAACAACCCTGTCTCACTCCCTTCCCAACCACTGCTTCCCTTTCATGCCCCTCGACTCTTTTAACTGCCATCTGGTTTCTGTACAAATTGTAAATAGCCTTTCACTCCCTGTATTTTACCCCTGTCACCTTCAGAACTTGAAAGAGAGTATTCCAGTTAACGTTGTCAAAAGCTTTCTCTAAGTCTACAAATGCTAGAAACGTAGGTTTGCCTTTTCTTAATCTTTCTTCTAAGATAAGTCGTAAGGTTAGTATTGCCTCACGTGTTCCAACATTTCTACGGAATCCAAACTGATCTTCCCCGAGGTCTGCTTCTAGCAGTTTTTCCATTCGTCTGTAAAGAATTCGTGTTAGTATTTTGCAGCTGTGACTTATTAAACTGATAGTTCGGTAATTTTCACATCTGTCAACACCTGCTTTCTTTGGGATTGGAATTATTATATTCTTCTTGAAGTCTGTGGGTATTTCGCCTGTCTCATACATCTTGCTCACCAGATGGTAGAGTTTTGTCATGACTGGCTCTCCCAAGGCCATCAGTAGTTCTAATGGAATGTTGTCTACTCCCGGGGCCTTGTTTCGACTCAGGTCTTTCAGTGCTCTGTCAAACTCTTCACGCAGTATCTTATCTCCCATTTCATCTTCATCTACATCCTCTTCCATTTCCATAATATTGTCAAGTACATCGCCCTTGTATAAACCCTCTATATACTCCTTCCACCTTTCTGCCTTCCCTTCTTTGCTTAGAACTGGGTTTCCATCTGAGCTCTTGATATTCATACAAGTGGCTCTCTTTTCTCCAAAGGTCTCTTTAATTTTCCTGTAGGCAGTATCTATCTTACCCCTAGTGAGACAAGCCTCTACATCCTTACATTTGTCCTCTAGCCATCCCTGCTTAGCCATTTTGCACTTCCTGTCGATCTCATTTTTGAGACGTTTGTATTCCTTTTTGCCTGCTTCATTTACTGCATTTTTATATTTTCTCCTTTCATCAATTAAATTCAATATTTCTTCTGTTAACCAAGGATTTCTATTAGCCCTCATCTTTTTACCTACTTGATCCTCTGCTGCCTTCACTACTTCATCCCTCAGAGCTACCCATTCTTCTTCTACTGTATTTCTTTCCCCCATTCCTGTCAATTGTTCCCTTATGCTCTCCCTGAAACTCTCTACAACCTCTGGTTCTTTCAGTTTATCCAGGTCCCATCTCCTTAAATTCCCACCTTTTTGCAGTTTCTTCAGTTTCAATCTGCAGTTCATAACCAATATATTGTGGTCAGAATCCACATCTGCCCCTGGAAATGTCTTACAATTTAAAACCTGGTTCCTAAATCTCTGTCTTACCATTATATAATCTATCTGATACCTTTTAGTATCTCCAGGATTCTTCCAGGTATACAACCTTCTTTTATGATTCTTGAACCAAGTGTTAGCTATGATTAAGTTATGCTCTGTGCAAAATTCTACAAGGCGGCTTCCTCTTTCATTTCTTCCCCCCAATCCATATTCACCTACTATGTTTCCTTCTCTCCCTTTTCCTACTGACGAATTCCAGTCACCCATGACTATTAAATTTTCGTCTCCCTTCACTACCTGAATAATTCCTTTTATCTTGTCATACATTTCATCTATTTCTTCATCATCTGCAGAGCTAATTGGCATATAAACTTGTACTACTGTAGTAGGAATGGGCTTTGTGCCTATCTTGGCCACAATAATGCGTTCACTATGCTGTTTGTAGTAGCTAACCCGCACTCCTATTTTTTTATTCATTATTAAACCTACTCCTGCATTACCCCTATTTGATTTTGTATTTATAACCCTGTAATCACCAGACCAAAAGTCTTGTTCCTCCTGCCACCGAACTTCACTAATTCCCACTATATCTAACTTTAACCTATCTATTTCCCTTTTTAAATTTTCTAACCTATCTGCCCGATTAAGGGATCTGACATTCCACGCTCCGATCCGTAGAACGCCAGTTTTCTTTCTCCTGATAACGACGTCCTCTTGAGTAGTCCCCTCCTGGAGATCCGAATGGGGGACTATTTTACCTCTGGAATATTTTACCCAAGAGGACGCCATCATCATTTAATCATACAGTAAAGCTGCATGTTGGGTAGAATGACAATTTTCAGTAACAGTTTTATGTCATTGAGTGACGCTATTCTTCCTTTTTAACATTGGGAAAGCATATCTCTGAGGTAAATTAATGTGAGCTTCACAGTGCAACAAATTTTTAACTAAGTTAGTGAACTTCTGCACTGATGTGCTGGCAATTTGCTGGTACAGTGCAATCACGTTTTACACATCTTCTCATTCTCTGGAAAACCCAAAGAAAATTTCAGAGATTTTTATAGATGTATTTGTACAGTATGGTACTACTACACATTTGTAACTATCTTCTGAAATGTAGATTTCAAAACAAGACATCACTATGAATTACCATTGACAGCAGAAGCAGTGAGCTAGCCTGTGGCGCCATAGGCATCACATGCCTTGAATGGAGCATTTTTGTGGGCTTTCAAGTTATTTGAATTTCATTTCCAATTTTGTAAAAGAATACTGAAATTCAAGAGGAAAAAAAGCATTTTAGGAGCATAAAATGACATAATTAATCATTCAAGACAATTTCCACAAAAATAGTCAAATACCCTACTATGGGGCAGTAGGGCGATAAGATTTGTTTTCCTTGTGTCTGTGTGGCGGTTCCTCTTGCTTTTAATTCTTCGTTTGTTTGATGTTTGTTGATTGTCCTCAGTGTCTTCGTACTGCATTGCTACACTGACTGAAAAATGGGTTGTGGATTCTGACCCTGACTACTTTAAATGATGTAGCCGATAGATGCACAGTTATGTTTTACAGTACCTTAAATTTTCACTTCGCACAACCCCCTAGTAATACATAGTTATATGGCCAGTGCACTATTGTTTAAACTTTCCGTAAGCCTCATTAATTGTTTGCATGCGAAACTCCACATGCTGCTACAGTAGTTTCTTGTTTAACATCTACAAGCAGTAAAACCTAGCCACTAAGTCCACAGTTCTTGAAGAATAATCAGTTACGTATGGAGCAGACACTGTCACTGTTTTTACACACGGCCTAATTGTTTAACACTTATTCCACAGTTAATTTGAAGCATTGTTGTTGTTCTAACCAGCACAGGTTACTCGTCAGAAACTCGGCCGTAGACTGATTGTCGTGACCAAAAATTGGGTCCTTATATATATCACAATAATTGGTACTGAAACTACACATTGTTTGAAGTTAAAATTACAGAAATTACAATTAAAACTTAACTCACTCAACTAACTGACTACACTGAAAAATTGCATCTTTTTAACAGTTTCTTCTACTGTGAGGTTTAGGCTGAATTATTTGTTTAAATCATAAAATTAACAAATTTAGTTATGCAAACAATACTTTTGACAAAACTGTTAATTGCTTTGGAATTAATGAAGGGCTGGTTTTGCTAGCATGTTTTTGAATAGAGCTAAATAAATACTTTAAGATTACTAGTACTTCGTCTTCCAAATGTTTACAATTATTACAGAATATGTTATGTCAACATTAGAATTTTAAGTTATGAAACAATTACTGACTTTGCCCTATAATGAAAGATACTAACTAGGAACAATCAAAATAAATTAGAAATCAAATACATACACAAAACTAAGCACAAATTTAGATCTGGTGTTATTTACTTTAAGACTGAGGGTCAATCTTTCTCTTTTATGGAAATGCCGATTATATTCACGTATGTTAATGATAATTAGTTAAAAGTAACAAAAAGAATTTATGGAGGCAGATGGCAAAACGAGAGGGGAATTAAAATTATCCCAATTTGCTTCATCACACTAGATGATGGAGACAGGACCCGATAACTCAAGGAAGGCTTCATTGCATCATTCTTTGAAAGGTATCCAACACTAACAAAGTTTACTGCTTCAAGGACTTCTTTCAGCCTGGTCATTCCACAAGTAGTAGTATACTTAACCTCCCTTGAGATCATGGACGGTCAAATAAAAAGTCCACGGAAGATGATTGTAGCAGGCCACACCACTTTCAAGCAGAGGTGCAGCAGACATTGCTGTACATCAACATTGGCAATTAGGTGACTACTCTCAGTTAGTGCACTATATTTATCCATAGAGTTCATCTTTTATGCCGTGCCCAGCCAATGCCTAGTGAACAGTTAATTTGTTCTGAAGTTCCAGCTTCTGTTGTTCTGAAGCATGTGAAATCAGTATATAAATTTGTCACATGTGTGACATGTATACTTTTTTGGTTTCTTGATATGAATGGTCATCTGGTACAACAGCTTTGGTACAAAGTTAAACTTGGACTGTTCCAACTTGCCTCAAGTGGGTGTACCCTTCGTTCTTTTCTGATAGTGCACTGTGAGATAGAAGGTACCTTTTTGTTGAGGTTTTTCTCCTAACAGCGTCCTTCAGATGATTATACAGATAAAATGTGCTGCCTGGTTTGTCCAGTTTCTGCATCAGTCATTCTGTCATTTTTTGGCAGATTCTTTCTCTGCTATCATCAATAGCATCAAAGAATGAGTAATGCATTTTTATAACAACAATAGCTATAAATTATATTACTGTTTGTGAAACTTGCAACCACTAGATGGAGATGGGGATACAATAAAATTTATTCTACAAATCAGAAGCATGATCATACACAATTCTTTTCCGAAGATATTTGTCTGGAGTGTAGCCTTGTGCAAAAGTGAAGGAGTGGACTGTACTACAAACTACAGCAAGAAGAGAATAGAAGCTTTTTAAATGTGGTGCAACAGAAGACTGCTGAAGATTAGATGGGTTGACTGAATAATGAGGTGACACTCTACTGAACTGAGGAGAAAAATATGGCACAGCTTGACTAAACAAAGGGACACATCCTGAGGCATCAAGGAATTTGTCAGTTTGGTAATGGAAGCAAGTGTCAGGGATAAAGAAATAAAACCTTAAGTGAAGTATGCAGTTTGAAATGGTCTTCGGTTGCAGTAATTGTGCAGAGATGAAGAGGCTTGTATGCGATAAACTAATATGGAGAACTGCATCAAACCAACCTTCGGATTCATGACGACGACAACGACAAAAACAACTATTGCCTCCTAAGTTAACTCACTACTAGTCATTAATTATGTACAATTAAGCCAGAATTTAGCACCTGCTACATGCATATAACCAGCTACCCGATGAAATTATTTAATTTAAAATTACTGCTCGTTAACAAGATAATTATCATACAGACTTACGCTCTGAGCTTCAGACAACTAATGTGTCATGTATTCCTCTCACATTCCAGTTGTTATTCCATTAATAACTGATTGTCTGGTTTAGAGTAAATGAAATATTATTGTAATGTGGGATTTTACAGCATTTTTGTCTTTGGAGAGCTATGGAATAGAACATGGGTAACAGAGGGGGGAAGCAGGAACCGCAATGTCTGATGCAGTACACAATACTAGTGTCACCTGTAACAAGAGTCAATTCTGCATGTTGTACATTGGATGGAAGCTCGTTCACATGTATGAGAAATGTGGACATGAGATTGAGCCTTGGGGAAACTCATACACGATTTCTCCTGTCAGAATTATGTCCCTGGCCTAAAATGGTTGAATTGCTATGTAGAACTTTCTGTGTTCTTTTGGTTAGGTATGACATTATCCACTGGTTGGCTACTCCATCAATCCCATAAAACTTCAATTTATCTAGGAGAATATCTTAATTCACTCACTCAAAAGCCTTAAATAGGTTGCAGAAAATACCAACCACTGTTATTTTATTATTTAATGATTGTAAAATCTTGTGTGTGAACATATAACTGTCATTCTCAGTAGAGCAACTCTTCTGAAACCCAAACTGGGATTTGCTGAGGATAATATTGTTGCTACAGTGAGATTCCATTATGGAATACATCACCTTCTCAAAAATTTTGGAAAATGATGTCGATTTTGTTGCTACTGTCATTTCTGTTGCTCCTAAGTATTTTAGTCCAGTTTTGATTTACCCCAATCTATTATGTTCTGACTATATGGCAGATCTGATTCAAGAGGTCCGATAATTCTTTCTTACTTTCATAGATGGCAGCAATGTTATCAACAAATTTTATCAGTGACAGCAGACAGTATGGAACTTCGAAAGGCAGTGTTATGGCAGCTATGGCAGTTGCTGAATAAAGCATAATGAGGCTTCAACATACATTATGATCTCTGTATGTGCTGTTCAGTTAAAATCAATAGTTTCTTCAGACATGGCTCTCCAATACACGTCTTCCACAGCAGTCAGAAGAAAGGATATGAATGTCTGCAAATGGTAATTATGTCAGTTCTATTAATAATAAAAAGAAAAGAAAAAAAAAACATACCATTCTGCCAAAACCTTCACTTTAATTCCTTCTGAATGTTGTTGTCTGAAGTCAGTTAAGCAAATTGAGTCACTATATCAAATTATTTCCACTCACCTTTTTATTATCCTGTGATACATATATTTCATCACCACCTTCCTTGAGTTCATGGTACAATGTTGCACCGAATACATCTTGATAGCAAATTCGAAAAGTTTGCAAAAATGTCTCTTCCATATCTTCACCTTCATACTCTAGTAGTTCTGTCAGGCCTTTGTACAGTGCCTGAATAATAAAAAGACAAAAAATTAAAAAAAATATTGCAGAAATGCAGTTCCATGAATTTAGAAATTACATTCACAACTACAAGAGAGTTTCAAAAGGCTGTCAGGTTTTCTAACTTTCTATAATGAAATGTGACTAAACAAGTTATTAGCTGCATCATGTGAGAAAGGCTGACTGCTTTTGCCTACATGTAACAGGTATAGCTCTAGTTGGCTTTGCTGCAAGTGAAATTGTGTCTTTTATGATTAAATTGGCATGCTGTTTTAAATGTCCAAATTTAGATGTGAGTAATTCATGACAGTACAGCAACAAACATTAACATATCTTTTAATGGTATACAGTAAGACACCTTGACAGAAGTAACCTGTATTGCGAGAGTTATTAAATGGTTTGGTAACAGTATTGCATTTCCTAATCAAAATGAGAGAGAATAGTTTGAGCTTTGGAATTTGGGCACCAAAATAACTGACAATGGCCAAAGTAGAGAGAGTATAAAATTCAAATTAGCAAAGGCAATAATTTTTTTCTGGAAAGAGGAATTTGTTAGTATTTAATATAAATTTAAGTGTTAGAAATTATTTTCTGAACATGTTTTTGTTCTGGAGTGGAAGCTTGTACAGAAGTCCAGGAGTGGACTTGACCAAACAGTTCCAAGAAGAAGAAAATAGAAGCTTTTTAAATGTGGTGCAACAGAAGAATGCTGAAGATTAGATGGGTAGACTGAATAATGAGGAGGTACTCAAATGAAATGAAGAGAAGAGAAAAATTTATGGCACAACTTGACTAAAAACAGGGATCTGTTGATAAAACACATTCTGAGGCATCAAGAAATCATCAGTCTGGTAACGGAAGCAAGTGTCTGGGGTAGAGATGAAACCTTAAATAAAGTAAGCAGGTTGAAATGGTCTTAAGTTTGAAGAAATTACGCAGAGATGAAAAGGCTTGCACAGGATAAACTAGCATGGACAGCTGCATCAAGCCACTCTTCAGACTCAAGACCACAACAACAAAAACAACCATCACTGTCTTAAAGATAACTCAGAACTACTCATCAATTATGTACAATTAAACCAGAATTTAGCACCTACTATGTTCTGCATGTAAACAAGTTGTTCACTGAAATTATTTAATCTAGAATGACTGTTGGCTAACAAGATAATTCTTGTACAGTGTTACTCATACTCTAAGCTTCAGACACGTAATGTGTAACGTACACTGATCAGGCAGAACATTACAATCACCCGAATAAAATTTTCACTCTCCAGCAGCGTGTGCGCTGGTATGAAACTTCCTCGCACATTAAAACTGTGTGCCAGACCAAGACTCGAACTCGGGACCTTTGCCTTTCGCGGGCAAGTGCTCTACCAACTGAGCTACCCAAGCACAACTCATGGCCTGTCCTCACAGCTTCAATTCTGCCAGTACCACATCTCCTACCTTCCAAACTTCACAGAAGCTCTCCTACAAACGGAAGGATAGGTCGTGAGTCATGCTTGGTTAGCTCCACTGGTAGCGCACTTGCCCGCAAAAGGCAAAGATCCTGAGTTCGACTCTCGGTCCGGCACACAGTTTTAATCTGTCAGGAAATTTCATTATGATCACCTGTCTAATAGTTGGTGTGTCCACCTTTGGCACAGATAACAGTAGGGATGCATTGTGGCACCAAATCAATGAGCCCTTTGTAGGATGCTGGAGGGAGTTGGCACCACATCTGCACGCCAGTCACCTAATTCCCGTAAATTCTGGGGAGAGGGGTGATTAGTTCTGATGCCACGTTCAATCACATCCCAGATGTATTCTATCGGGTTCAGGTCTGGCGAGTTGGTGGCGAGCAAAACAACTGGAACTCACCACTGTGTTCCTTGAACCACTCCACTATGCTCCTGGCATTGTGACATGGTGCATTATCTTTCTGAAAAATGCCACAGCCATTGGGAAACATGATTGTCACGAAGGGGTGTACACGGTCTGCAACCAGTGTACGATACACCCTGCTGGCGTTGTGCCTCACACGAGCCCCACTGGACCCGTGTATGCCTTCATGAATGTTCCCCAGAGCATAATGGAGCTGCCACCAGCTTGTCTCCGTCCCGCAGTACAGGTGTCAAGGACCCATTTCCCTGGAAGATGGTAGATTTTCATCCTCTTATTGGCATGATGAAGAAGGTATCGGGATTAATCACGCCATGCAATGCTCTACCATTGAGTTAATGTCCAGTGCCAAAGGTCACATGCCCATTTCACTCGTAGTTGCTGATGTTGTTGTGTTAACATTGGCACATGCATGGGTCGTTTGTGGAGGCCCCTGTTAGAAGTCTTCGGTGCATTGTATGTGTGTTCACACACACTTTTACTCTGCCCTGCATGAAAGTCTGATGGTAGTTCTGCCACAGTTCGCTGCCTATCCTGTTTTTACCAATCTATCCAGCGTACGATGTCCTACCACCTCAGTTTTGCCACATGTTGAAAACACTCACCACAGCACTCCTCTAACACCTGAGAAATTGTGCAGGTTGTGAAATGCTCGTGCCAGGCCTCCGGGCCATCAAAATCTTCCCCTGTCAAACTCTGATCGATCACACATCTTCCCCATTCCACAGACGGACAGCACGCTCTCCAATACTACATTCACCGAATGTTTACCTGACTAGCAGTCATCCGTTGCCAGATGACACTGCCATATATGGATGAGTTTATATTGATAGTAGGTCAGTGGTCACAGTGCTCCGGTTGATCAGTGTATCTCTCACATATTCCAGTTATTGTTCCATTAATAACTAACTGTCTGGTTTACTATACAGAAAATACTATTGTAATGTGATGTTTTACAGAGGGGGAGGGGGGTCAGGGGGAGCAAGATCCGCAATGTATGTTGCTGATTATTCCCACCTGTGCTTTACTAGGCAACTAGTTTTAAAGACACTTGTTGCTTGCCTGATGTGTCCATGGTAAAGCACAATTATAGTTATTGCAAACTAAAATTTACATTTTTAGAATAAATATGGTAGGCTTTAGTAGAAGATGCGGAGAAAAATGGTGCCTAAAAAACCAGTTAGTGGAAAAAGAGCTTTGCATAAAAGCCATTAAAAGAATTATTTATCATTGCCATCTTTAATGTAGTTATTAAATATGTAGTTACTCTGATTTTAACATCTTATAAAACATCTTCCTACACATATCTTTATATAGGCACCATGAACAAGACTACACTCATCAGCAGCAAGAGACAGTCTTTTTACATTGTTCATTTATTTTGTAATAATAATGAAACTTCTGATCAGTAAGCTGGTGATCACAAAAGTGAAAATAAATGGGAATGGAAGATCAGTAATGTTACACTCAACACCTCAGCTATACAATGAGCGTCTCCCTTTGCTCCTTCCTTCCCTTGCATTTCCTATGACGAGACTTCAAAAAGTAAGTTGTACATGATTATGGTAGGCCAAGTAACTTTTATTGATTGCTCCAATGAACTTCTAAGTGACCCAATTACATGACACAACTTTTGAACTTAGACACAAAGTATCTATAAACAATGGTAACATTCCTTGACAATAGAAATAAGTTTTTTGGCCTCGGATCAATCTATGAACCGCTGTATCCTCGTCACTTGATAATCTCTTTCCCCCAGATGTTCTTTCAGACTGCCAAAAACATGAAAAAGCATGGAGACGGGATCTGGACTTCCCATTTAGTATCATCAATGTCTGTGTGTGGCCTTGATTAAATAGTTGGCACTATTTCACTACAGCTGGACACAATATTGAAGCTGGTCCATATACCAACAGAATTTCACAGTGAATCTGGGTGAAATTTAAATGTTTTGCCCACAAGAACTGTACTGTCCTGCCTCCACCATTATAGTTACACAATGGTCAAAATGTGGGACAATATGGTTAACTTACTTTCTGAAATCCCTATGTATGCCAAATTCATTGATGCATTCAAGTTAACTGACCTGATTCTCAGTGACCATATTAACCTATTAAATGTCCAGATACTCAAAGACACCATAATGGTACTGAAACAGAATATGATGAAATGAAGCTTGAAATGCTACATTCAGTCTTCTGAAATTACTTCACCTAAAAAGATTACAAAACACATACTTTCAATAATGGCACAGACACAAAAATGACATTGCACATACAACACAATGGGAAAAAAGCTGAAGATGTTCGATACAGCAAATACCACTGAACCAGTCACATACTATATAAAATATGAAAAAGAATTGGTTCTTCTAACAAAATGTTTACTTTAGCATCTCATATCATTGAAGAACACATATGTGAAAAATTACAGATGTCTCAATGACAGTTTGTTGTTAAATTATCGAACATATTATATGTTTGAGTGTTGGCAGAAAAGCTCTTCTGTAAGAATCGATGCAGATTCTGAATGCACTGACCACGCTAAACTCTGCTTGCACTGTTCGTTCACAGCTTTTGTAACAATGTGCAAGCTGTGAACAGTGTCAACTGAGCTCACTGCTGTTTCTCTATGGATGAACCTGTTCTGAAATTTTGCAACTCCAACATTTTTAATGCATGCACAATGGTTGCACATCACACATATGCAAAGATTTGAAAGTGTTCACACATGAAAGAAACACAGTGATGTTTAGGCTTCTTGTGAACTTACAAAAGATGAAAGATGTGGAGAAAGACAGCCATACTGTCAATAAGGCAAGAGGCCTGCTACAAACACTGAAATCGTGCAGAGTTGGGAGCTTGTTCTATTTACAAGAAAATGGACCAAAGTTGTGCACTGTTGATGAGGCAAAAGATATGAAAAGTGAAACCCAAATCTGGCATGCTCAATTACACCACTTGAACTCTATAAGATACGATCAAAATGCTCAAAAACAAGTATGCGACAGATCTGAAATTCAGTGATGTCAATCTCACTAGATGCATTGTGTGTCTTTGAGGAAACAATCATGTCCATTTTCTTCACCAAACAAGAAGGTAATGCAAACTTCTAGAGTTTATGCACTCTGATGTTTGTGGGCAATAAGAGAAACATTTCTTGGTGGTGTGAGAGGTTTTGTGCCCTTTATAGATGACCACACACCTTACAGCATAATGGTGTTGCCAAATGAAAGAACCATTCAGTGATCAAGGTGGCTCTTTGCATGCTGTTCGAGTCTAGACCACCACCATCATTTTGGGCTGATGCCAGCAACACAGCTAACTACATCTGAAACCATTGCTTAACTAAAGGACTATGTGATGGAACTCTATATGAGACGTGGCTGAAGAGGAAACCTGACCTGTCTCATCTTTGTATATGTAGCCAAAAGGCTGTCATCCAAGATAAATTGTCAAACAAATGAAGATTTGATCCTAAGGGCAAAGAAGGGATTTTTATAGGCTACTCTAACTATTTGAAAGTCTGTTGGGTGTGGGTACCAAGAGATCAGAGGATTCACATTTCAAGAAATGTGAAGTTCCTTGATCATAACAATTTTGAGCCCAAACACACTTGTCTGGGCTTCTATGACAATTAACTAGACCATCATCAAGAGAAGGCATCGATATGAGTTCCATGCGAAGAAATTTCAATGGTGATAAAAACAATGAATTAGAGCCACTGTCAGACAAAGTACTCTACAGCTTTGATGAAGACTGGCGTCTAATCACTTCAGGCCAAGAATTCAATCTTGAAGATAAATTATTCTGTGGTGATGACTGTAATTCATCAAGCATCATACCTGTTCAATAGTTTGTGTCAGGTGTAGATTCATCAGATGTTTCAATTCATGATATTAACTTCACTGCAAATACAATAGAAATCACTGTCAATGATGCACTGCATGGTCCAGATCACTGAGTGCGGTCTGAGGCCATATACACACATAAAAAAAAGTTTTTCGTCACCTCAGTTCTGAGAGTTCGAGAACCTGCCCTTTTAGTTGCTCATGAAAACCACACATTGCATGTTGTGCCACCATACAGCGAGACCTTCAGAGGTGGTGGTCCAGATTGCTGTACACATCAGTACCTCTAATACCCAGTAGCACGTCCTCTTGCATTGATGCATGCCTGTATTTGTTGTGGCATACTACCCACTAGTTCACCAAGGCACTGTTGGTCCAGATTGTCCCACTCCTCAATGGAGATTTGGCGTAGATCCCTCAGAGTGGTCAGTGGGTCACATCGTCCCGTACGTTGGCCCCACATAATGCCAATCCAAAACAGCAGGGAACCCCCACCTTGCTGCAATTGCTGGACAGTGGGTCTAAGGTGTTCAGCCTCCAGACACATCTCTGACGACTGTCTGGTTGAAGGCATGTGTGACACTCATTGGTGAAGAGAAACACGTTGCATGGTGTCGTGGTTGCAAAGATGGACCTCGCCATAGGCATTGGGAGTCAAGTTGCACATCATGCAGCCTATTGTGCACAGTGAGTCGTAACACCATGTCCTGTGGCTGCACGAAAAGCATTATTCAACATGGTGGCATTGCTGTCAGGGTTCCTCCGAGCCATAGTCCATAGGTAGTGATCATCTACTGCAGTAGTAGCCCTTTGACAGCCTGAAGGCATGGCATCGACAGTTCCTGTGTCTCTTATCTCCTCCACGTCTGAACAACATCGCTTTGATTTACTCTGAGACCGCTGGACACTTCCCTTTCCAAGAGCCCTTCCTGGCACAAAGTAACAATGCAGACGCAATCAACTGCGGTATTGACCGTATAGGCATTGTTGAACTACAAACAACATGAGCCGTGTACCTCCTTCCTGGAGGAATGACTGGAACTGATAGGCTGTCGGACCCGCTACATCTAATAGGTGCTGCTCATGCATGGTTGTTTACATCTTTGGGCGGGTTTAGTGACATCTCTGAACAGTCAAAGGGACTGTGTCTGTGATAAAATATCCACAGTCAACATCTATCTTTAGGAGTTCTGGGAACTGGGGTTATGCAAAACTTTTTTTGATGAAATCACGCACTGGTGAAAAATTATACCTGGAACATCGTAGACCTAAAAAATGAAAGGGTAATTGACTGTAGGACTGTTTTGAGGAATAAATACAGAAGTGATGGATCTTTGATGAGGAAAAAAAAAGAAAAGGAATAGTTGCAGCCTGGAGTTCACTTCATGGAAATATTCTTTCCAGTTACACGAATAAAATCATATATATTACTTTCGAATTTCAGCCAAATTTCACTTGTGTGTGTGACACTGGGTATCACCACAGAATTTCTCAATGGTGAAATTGACAAGGAAATATTCATGGAACAACCTTGCCCACTGGTTGAATTGCCACTAAAGATGCAGAGAAAGATAGCCATATTGTCAAGAAGGCAAGAGACCTGCTACAAATACTGAAATTGTTACAGTGTGTAAACTTAGAAAAGTCATTTATGGGCTGCACCAAGCTGGTCGACTGTGGTATACCAAGTTGGATGCAGCACAGGAGCAAACTGGATGCAAAAGCTACAAGTACAGAAGATGGCACTCATTATCCATTTGGAGAACTCTATATGTCCATCTTTTCAGCGATGGTGTGGGGACTCGGCTGTTTGATACAGGATGCCAAATCAAAAACCTTTCAGCTGTCTAATTTCCAAACTGTTATTTTATTTGGTTACCAGTTTTGGCAATTTACCGCACCATCTTCAGGTCCCCTCACCAATGCATAGGACAATCCCTACTTCGGTTCTGGTCAAAATAGAGACCAGCGTTCAAGTACTGGTGTCTGTAGATTTCTGCTTGCTACTGAGATCATCGTCTGTGGCAGATAATGGTTTAAGTGATCGTTGTATCAAGCATAGATCAATAGATACCAGTATTTTCACCAGAATCAAGGTTGGAATTTTACTACACGTCTGTCAGGGGACCTGAAAATGGCATAGTAAATCACTGAAACTTGTAGCCAAATAAAGTAAGTCTGGAAATTAGATGACAAAGGTGTTGGATTTAACATAATATTCAGAGAACTGGTTGGAGCACTGATGTACACTGTCTTCAGTATTGGACTTGACATATACTATGCAGTCAGTAAGCTAAGCCAGTACAGTAACAGCCATGATTTTATTCACTGATAATGGCTAAGCTAACCCTTAGATTCAAAGGAACCACAGACAAGAAACTGCCCTACATCAAAGGGATAAGGAAGTTATCTTCAGCATACACCACCTTGTTCAATGACAATCAGCTGAAAAGTTAGCACAAAAGTCAGTTTTCCACTTAAAGATGAAGCACATTCATGTAAAATACCACTTCAGACGTCAAGCTCTACTTTAGTACCCACTGAAGGAGGAAGAGAAGATTTGTGTTTCATGTCCCGTCGACAGTGAGGTCATTAGAGGCGGAGGTGAAGAGGATAGAGAAGGAAATCAGTCATGCACTTTTAAAAGGAACCATCCTAGCATTTGCATGGAGCAATTTAGGGAATCAGAGAACACCTAAGTCCGCATGCCTGGACAGAAATTTGAACAGTTGTTCTCCTGACTGCGAGTCCAGTGAGCTAATCACTGCACAGGCACACTTGGTCAGTAGCTGCTGAAACTGGATTATCAGCCAACAGAAGATCTGATGGTAGATGTACTAATGACACCTCTTTCTGCACTGAAGTGCAAGAAATGTGCTGACGGACTTTGACTTCAATCCCAAAGCTATGAACATAAGACTCAATTCTTAATTTGTAACTGACTGTAAAAATTGAGAGAGCATGTTGAGATTCAAATTTTACCCCTACCTAATACCTTTGGTGTCTATAATGTCACTATGCACGTTTTCAAGTGTGTTGTTCTTAGTTCTGTGTTATTTTCTACACAATGAGTTATGAATAAAGTTGTTCAATAATTATGTGTTGTGCCTGTGTTTTTTCAAACCACATCCCAACAGGGCACTAACTCACAACTAGTGTTAACAACAACTAATACACGGTAAATCAAAATTCAAAAAATTCACATACATAAAAGATAGTAGTAGAGGAATAAGGATATTATTGTACTTACAAGATACCTCTGCCATATACATCCCAGCAGCCAAAAATATTTGTAATATCTAAACTGTCATCACATTTACATCAAAATTTGCCAAACAAATTCACTACATTTTTAACAAAACTGTACTCTGGGAAATATATAATGCAACTGTATACAACTCACCATTTAACACAGGATATTTAAAAATAATGCAAACAATACTTTAACAAGCCACCGAGTTACACCGTGCATGACATTTAATGACAGAACATAACAGTAAAATATGGGAAAGAGGGAGCAGTAGCATTTATTATGGCAACCAAACGCAATGCCAATTCTTTATCTGAAAAGGAATGGGGTGCATACAGGAACGCATATACAACTTCACACAACTCATATCATGTAACGGTCAACATAACATTTCAAATTGGCATAACTGAATTGCCGCAATGAAACAATATAAAACCTCATGTCAATTACAGAATACAGAGCATAATGCTATACCAAATTGTAAAATACGGAACAGTGGGAGCAGGGTCCTTCATTAAGATAACCATTGGGATGTTGCCCTAACTTTAAGATGGAGTATGGTGCATATGGAAATTACATGTAACTTTACGCACAACATAATAAATAATATTAAAGGGTGTTTCAAAAAGAATGACCTGATTTCAAAACTCCATTTTTATTGATAAAAAAATACTATAAACATGGGATACATTGCAAAATACTCACATAGTCTTAAAGTTTTAGTTATGCTACTACAACTACTCTGTGTCCATCAGCAACAGCACAAAAATGAAAACCGTGTTACATTTTTATCACAGTTAATTTTCAGTGTTTAAACAAGATTTCACATTAGTGGTAAAGTGTGCGTATGGGGAATCCAGAACCCCCATGACATTTAGCATAAAAGAGACTCACCTTAAGCAAACTTTTTTGTGCCATTTCTTGTGAAAAAGTGCACAGTCCCTCGTGTTTTGAGGAAAACACAGTGACTGGAATGGGCTATCTTCAAATGCTGCACAACTTCCTTTTTCCACAGCTTCAGGAGCACTCTGACAACTTCATTTTCCAACAGATGGAGCTCCAATACATTGGCACAACAATGTGGGTTAGTTTCTCAATGACGCTCTGCCTCAATGATGGGTAGGTTGCATGGACACTGCCTCCCATTCTTGGCCTCAGAGATCGCCAGACATGAACCCATTTGATTTTTTCTAGTGGGGATATGTGAAGGAAAGTGTGTTCATCTCCCCTTATCTCATGACATTGAAGAAGTGAAGAATGGAATAACAGCCTATATAACTTCTGCAAAAGCAGATACAATGTGTAAAGTTTATGATGAATTTAGTTATTGTCTGGATGTTGTTCATGCTGCTGCTGGTGAACACAGAGCGTTTGTAGTAGCAAAGCTAAAACTAAGATTTCATGAGTATTTTGCAATTTATCCCGTGTTTGTAGTATGTTTTTGTTGATAAATATGGAGTTTTGAAATAAGGTCATTCTTTTTGAAACACCATGTACGTCACAAAAGTAAAATATTATTGCTTCCTATACTGATGTTACAAACACGATGCCTTGCCCCAATGAACACAACACAGCCACATCCGTGATATGATTAGAAGTGCAGAATGGAATAAATAACACCAAAACGAAATTTAAAATTTTGAAACCTGTTACAAGGCCAACTGTGAAGTACAGGCACTGCTTGTAAAGAAGCAAGTAGCATTTGTAATTAATGTGTGCTACTATGAGTGGGTGTAATTAACGAGTGCTACTGTGAGTGGCTGTACCCGTAGCACAACAAACTATTGAAGTTACAAGAACTAAAGAGCATATAGGAAATCAAGTGCACTTTAAATCAATTAAACAGTGGTACCTGGCAGCAAAGTAACATAATGTACCTCTCTTTCTCTTTCTCTCTCTCTCGCTCTCAGCTAATTAAAACAGTCACACAGTGGTATTGAGATAATTGTAAAAATATAGCACATAACATCGAACATGATGAAATATTAAAATGTTGGACCTACTGTTCACAGATAAAATAAACTAACTTTCAAAAAAAATTTTGCCAATTTTTTTTTTATAGATTACAGTATTGTTATACCCACGATACAAAAGTAAGAAACTAGCAAATGTGTCACAGATAAATGCTATTATGTAAGCCGCTGCTACAATGCTTCGTGCTACTGAATTGCAATGGAATGCACTGCATGTGAAAACCATTATGCGATTTTAAAATACAAGCACCAGTTACACATGAAACTAAAGTTGAGCACCATATGTTATTGACAGTGTACAATAAAAGCAGTAAATACAGCCTTGGAGCTATTGGAATGGAGTGTGACACATGTGGGACAAGAATAATTTAATTAAAAACAGTGGTACATGACAGTCAACATACTGCAGTATCAAAAATTAATGGTATTCAATAAAATGTCATACTTACTCCCTCTGATATAACATAAGATCTCAACTATGACAGTATGCTAATTGTAGAACACATTGTAATACTTAACAAAACAAATATATAATGTTTAAAAAGTTTTCAAGGGATAACACAGGCACTGTTTATAATTTTAAGTAAATCAACTGTAAGCTACATGTGCCATTGAATGAAGGATATAACTGATATAGTGTTGCTTTTAATATATTTGTAGTTGGTGGTCAGAGTTTATTCCAAGAGGCTGTCAAACACCAGAAAAATCAATTCCTGATGAAGCCACTTTTTTTTCATTTATCATGTGATCTACTTCTTTTTATGGAGAGCACTGACCTCAGTTTCTTCAAGGACAACAAGTGTGGTGCCTTTCGGCGCAGATGTGAGACTTCCATGGCATCTTCAATAGACTATAGCGTACTGTTATTGTCTCTCAGGAGATATCTTGTTTCACTGGGATAACGCATGGTATTTTAGGGATGTTTACTTAAAATGGCTGATGTTGACTGATACATGATTTGCTTCCTTCTTTCAGATATTTTACAACTGTTAGGTTCTGCCATTCACTCTCACACTGGGCAACTCAATAACTTGTTGAAACACTGTTTTATTATTTTCAAATATCTGGTGTTAAATGGCTTGTCAGATAAGTTGGATACAATTGCATTATATATTACGCAGGATACAGTTTTCTTAAAAAATTTAGTGCATTTGTTTGGTGAATTGTTATGCAAGGGAATGGAAGTTTACATACTACAAAAAGTTTTGGCCACTGGCCTGCTGTATGTGGCAGAGGTGATCCTGATTCCATTAATATCCTTGTTTCCTACTATCTCATTTTACATGTGTTGGTTTTTGTAATAAGATGTATCTTTGCTATTAATATTAGTTGTAAAATACATGGAGCCTCTGTGAAGATCACATCCTACATCAGAATCCGAACAGCATTTAAATTTAACTGTTATGCCCTTATATATTATGGCTCTGGTCCTCTCTCTCTCTTTTAACTTGACTCCACTGTTTCAATTAAAGATTCATTTCTACATTATGTCTTACTTTGTATTCTTATGTCGCTGATTTGATAATGGGGTAACCTCTAACATGTCATTAGAAGTTAAATACAGAACAATTTTGGTGACCAAGACAAGTGTATAATCATTAGTGTCAACATGGTCACCTTTTGCCTTTTGTCTAAGGCAATGAACTAATGTACCCTCTGTGCATGCACCCCCCCCCCCCCACACACACACACATATACACAGGAGGGTGGTGGAGGGAGAGGGTTCAACTAAGACAAGTTACAATACTACTACAATACTACTATTGTTCTGTGAAATGAAACAACTTAAATGTAATGAATGTCAAACCTTATTCCAGTCCTGGAGATCGTAAAATGTTCCACGTTTTCCCATCAGCTTACGGTACACCACCATAGGAAAATGGACATCCAAAATAATGTTGTTATATATTGCTAAACCTAAGACTATGCCAATCAATGTGAACTGGGCATCACTCTCAAATGATGTGGGGTTAAACCAGACAGTCTGAGTTTCTTGCTGGAAGGTGAACATACCTGGGGAGACACACAAATTACCGTAAAGCACAGAAAACACACAATTCAAATCTTTTATTTCCATATAAGAAATTTTTTTGTGAACGTACCATAATCCGCATTGAATATTTCTTCAACAATTAACTGGAAAAATTCTTTCGACACTCCGCCTTCGTCTATACCCTGTTCACCTTCAAATTCAACAACCAATTGTTTCTTAAAATCTTTTGGGCTCTCCATCGCTACCACTTCCAACTATAAACAAAAACAATCATTCTACTTATAAGCACAGCATTTACTACTTGACAAAACTAACCACTGTACACTAATGGGAAAGAACAACTAAAAGAAATGATATCTGGAGCAACAATATATTCATATGTAGTTGTTAGTGAACAACTTACGACAAGCAAAAAACATTTACAGCCAAAGATTGAAATACGAATAGTAACTACTGAACAGAGCGTGAACTTGCTCTTTACCTAGTCCTGATACATTTCATCAATCGTGATTCCGATTAGGTTTCAGATCTCTTTTCACTATGATGCACAAGCAATTTCTAATGACTCACAATTTATGAGAAAATGGTGAATATTTTATTTGGTAATTCCATGAATGACTGAGACTTTGCACCAGAGCGTTTGTGAATCCCTGTTACAGCCTATGATCCACCCAATCCTTGCTGAATAATTATGATTAATACATTTTGTTCTTATGGAACCATATACTTAGGATTTTAAGTGTGTTCCATGATTAAAGCAGTTCAGGAGAATACTCCAATTTCTAAATAAATAGTATCTCAGTTTCCATTTAGTTCATTAAACTTTGCCCACATGTGCACACTCACAAGACGTCCTTCCTCCTGTGATCACTGACCTCATGTATCCTGTAAGATAATTACCAGGAGCAATTTAGTGAAATTCAGTCTCTGTTTGATCTGAAGTCCGGTAGTTAGATTTCTGTTGCGTGTTTTTCTTTGAGTTATGAGCTAGGCCTAAAGTCAGCTAATATTGCTGGGACTTCTGATGAGTTGGCACTCAAGACAAGGTAGAGAATGTTAAGAACTGTATTTCTTCATAGGAATTTCACTGCTACGGGAAGTCCTTGTTATAGGGTGAAAGATCATCCCACCAAAGAATTATTAACCAATATTTAGACTTTTGTATAGTCAAGAAACAATGGGTGCATTTTAATGGGATGACTGCTATTGTATGGTCAGAGTGTACTTTCCTAATTCATAGTCCAATGCTCAGGACAAAAGGGTTCCACTTCAGTGCACCTGGATGCAGTGAGACTCTACAAAAAGCCACAAAAGACAGACAGGTACTGAAACATTTGCTTCACACTGAAAAGGGTTTCCCAACTAAGTTGAGGAACACTGCTGAGCCCCCAAGTGACCACTGAGGGAATCTCGAGTGGCGGCTTAAAGGCATTCACATCACAAACAAGTGGGCTGCTTATTAAGCTACAGCCTTCTTGACAAACCAGGAAGACCAAGAAACGCCTGAAGAAATTCTCAGCAATTTTCACAAGAAAATCTGGCATGTAAGCCACTAAGAGAACCAAAAAACAACAGTCATAAGTGCTGCAACGGGTCACAATGTGAGAACAATGCTGGAGTTCACATGTTATATGCTAGATGCCGCCCAGGGACTTTTTGAAGCAAGGTCAAAGTGGGGCGCGGACGGTGGAGTGAGCGCGCCGTGGGCGGAGGGTATTTAAATCGGCCGCCGCCACGACCGAACCCAGTTCCCCCTGAGCAGCCATAGCGTACGGATCTCCGTGCCGGCACGTTCACAGGAGCTCAGTCCGTCAGTTCACCTGATGATGGCGACATGTTTGATCGACGAAATATTGTGCCCATTGGACACTGTAGACCGGCAGTACACCTGTGGATATTTTGAAGGTCAAAAAGTTTGGCACCCTTTGCAGAGACTGAAAGGGCAGTTATCCAGTACCATTCATTCATTGGATGACAGTGTATACTGAAACTGCAAACAACAAAGACAACGTAACGGGACATTCAGTGCCCTGAAGGACAGTGTGAGGGGAAAAAACTAAACTACCAAGCAGGGGAAATCTAGAGATCAGTTGAGTCAATTAGATCAGTCTGGGGCTCTTAAAGATTTGATCAGTGGGAGGATTTGTGGGCCTATGCTGCAAGACTGGGATTCAGATTTGATTTCACATTCATTCTGAGGTGACTTGCGGGTCTTTACTACAGTAAAAGTATACCAATGCATACTTTCTTAGTCGCAGGATGTCAAAGACAACTGATAAAGGTGGAGGTAGCAGCTACTTATAAGCAGATTATTAGAGGTCCTTGTAAGCTGAGGATTTAAAATCGAGTTTAGCAGCTCCTCAATTTTATAGAGGATGTCTCCTCAATTTTACAGAGGAAGTAATTGGTTAACAGCAGCTATTCTACTTCCAAACCAGCAGTACTTCTTCCCCCTTAGATAATTCCATATTTTACCCAGATAACACCTGGTCACACACAGTGAGAAAGGTACAAACCCTATGAAGATTGACAAATATTACTGCTTTTCTGATCGGCAAATTGCCTCGTGTCAGCCAGTAGATAAGTCAGCAATATAAATGACGATCAATTTCTTTGTCACAGTCCTCTGCAAGAACCATATTGTACACACTTATATGAATGACATGGACTGTGGTTTCCCAGGACATTTTCAGGCACGGATTTCATTGTCAGATATTTAGAGGTTATTACAGCACATGAGGGCTTCTCACCATTATGAGTTATTAAAGTCAGTGATCAGGTACAGTTCTGCAATGTTAGTAGCTTACATATTGTCATGAGTCTAATATATGGTATGAAGTTCCTTTCAGTCACTTGCTTCTTGAGGTTTCAGAAATTTTAACGAATTATTTCATCTGTATTACAGAACTGTGACTGACCCTAAATTCCATAAGATTGCACTGTAGAGGTCACGCAGCATCAATCTTACTTTTCTTCAATATTCTAAAAATGCAATATACATAGGTTGGAACTTAAATAGTGGCAACACTGCTGTGGAGACACTATGCAATGGAATCTACTATTGTCCCTGATGGTACACATTGCTGACATACCTACCTTACCTCTGAGCACGTGGATTCACCCGTCCAACGTCACCGGCGTGCGCACAGTCGAGAGAAACACAGTTACTCGTGAGCGAGTGGTCTAACGTAATGGTGTCACTATGTTTTCAAAACAGGAACAACAGAGTTGGATCAAGATTTAATGTGCCAGAGGTCGTACAGCAAAACAGTTCTTTAAGATCTTCAATAGGTGTGTGGGGAATCTGCACTGCCTTACAGAATAGTGTTACGCTGGGTAAAAGCCTTCAATGAAGGTCGGCAAACTGTGGCAGACAAGCACCGGGCAGGTTGTCCTAGTGTCTCTGAAGAAGAAGTGCATGCTGTTGCCGCGTTAGTGGACAGTGATCAACGCCATATGATTTGTGAGCTCACCCACGAAACCGGATTAGCACATATGACTGTGCTTCGCATCCTGAAGGAATGCCTGGGCATTCAAAACATTGTATCACAATGGGTTCTGCACAACTTGACGGAAATACAGAAATGGATGCATTACGACGCTGCTCAGATGCACTTTGAGCGCTATGAGTGCGAAGGAGAGGCTTTCTTACGCCGTATCATAACAATGAATGAGGACATGGGCCACATTGTACGAACCAAAACTGAAACACCAATCCAATGAATGGCGTCATTATGTGTCGCTGCGAAAGTTGAAAGTGCGTCAGAGCCCCGGTATGGTGATTCTCATGTACGACTGTAATGTTGTTATCGTAACGCATTATGTTCTTCCAAGGCAGGCCGTCAATGCACAGTATTACTGTTCGTTTTTGGAGCATCACCTGCGACGCTTTCTGCACAACCCACCCATCATTTTGCACGACAATGCGTGAGCACATACAGCGCAAGCTGTGGCTGCTCTGTTCAGTCGATGGGACTGGGAAATACTTTACCATCGACCATACTCCCCGGACTTAAGTCCTTGTGACTTTCATTTTATTCTGAAGATGGAGGAACCACTTCATGGCATTTGCTTCAGAACTGTTCCAGAGATTCAACAGGCAGTAGACTGCTTCATCTGCACCATCAACAAAACAAGCTCTGCTAACAGTATACTATGCCTTCCACATCGCTGGCAGTGGGTTCTACAGAACTCTGGGGATTACTTAGAAGGACATTAACAGGTGCAAACATGTAACTCTTTTGTATCGGTTGTGAATAGTTTCCAATATTTAAGTTCCAACCCTCATAGTTGTCAGTGGACAGAAGTACATTCACACTCCATGCAACATTTCATGATCTATTACAAAAATTTCTCTGCTTAATTTGATCAGCTACGAACACTAAAAAATTACAATTATTCTGCAAAACAATAATGAAACTACAAATACTTATTCTGACATATTTATTACAGTCAAACATGTACATTAAGGCGGACATACTCACCTCTACAAGAGCATCTTCTATAATGTGGTCTCTTCTAACTCTTAATTTCAAGAATGGATTTGTTGGTTGTCCCACAACTGTGTGAAAAAAGCTCATCCGCCTTTCACTATACATTCGTATTCTGTTGTCATAATACAGTCCCAATGATTTTGTAGCAGGTGTCAATATGAAAGAATGTTTCATAAAACTAAACTTCTTGGTCATATGTGGTAAAGAATCTGTAGAATCACTCTTGTAGTATGCAAAGTCTTTGTCCATTTCTACTACGTCATTGAGAAGCACATGATAGAACTCTGTAAATGGTATATGAGGTTCCCGAGAATCTAGCACATTCACACCAAGTTCAACAGACAGAGGATCTTCGAAATGTTGCGGATTTCCATTCTTCGTGTCTCCTGCTGCTTCTGCAAAAAAATGGCCCTCTTCTACTTCATCACCACTACTGTTTGGAACTTCTTGCCGCAGTTCAGGTGGATCCAGTTCTCCGGCGAGGATGTTCGCATAATACAAGACCTGCAGAGCAAAATTTGAGCTTTACTATTAACGACAGTACAAAAAGAAAAACCACAGGTGCTAAACGACAGTGTAATATTCGGGTAACTGTACTGATATAAATAAAATATTATTTTTCAATTGACATGCATACACTTATTTCTTTGTACTTTCATAAAGTATCAATATTCATATACATTTTTATTACTCATAGTTCCCTAGTTCTGAATCTCAAGAAGCCTTATGGTTTGAACAAAAAGTAAATTTTAAGCATTAAATGCTTACTTCTACAAATCTGTTATACTACAGCAGAATAGCAACCACAGAACTGCCACTGGAGGAGATGTTTCACTTATCGCACTGTATTTCCACTACTTTGTGTGGCAAAATGTAGTGAGGTAGTAGCATGAACAACATAATCTCATCTATGCTTTATCCTCGGAAGCAATTTCTGCATCAATAAGCTAATTTTAAACATTGGAAGGTAATTTGCACAGGAAAACTAAACATAAGCCAGGTAGAACACCTATTATGCCCTGTCACTTCCAGCCCAGAAATAATAGTATGACAATAATTATGCTTGCTCCATCTTATATTTACTACTGCATTTCTGATGTTCTGGTGGTTCACATTACAAACTGTATCTTAAAATCCATTGAATGAAGATGAACATTATTCTACCATCAAAAATTTAAATTTAGTGTTAATGTCAATCCCCTGACGTGTTCCTAGACAGTTGGGTGGTTTGTTAACCACAGCAAATAACAGATTAAAGCCCACACATCAGATATTTTTAATTCTGTGCTAGGTAACTTCAGTTGATTGACATATAAAAATATAACTAATTAAAACATATTACGAATGTATTTTGAAACATTTGTTATGCACAAACACACCACAACATGATCCTCTATGGTCTGTCTCACATGTAGTCTTATTGCTCACTTTTGCGACCGCATTATTCTTTCTAAAAGGACAACAGCTGTGCAGCCCCACAATACAATATCATAGTTAAGAATGGGGTAAAGCATTACATATTATCATATGTTTTTCAATGTCTGTCTAGCAACTGTCTTTGCAAGCTGGTTAAGGAGCTATAAGCCACTACTGACTAACACATGCAAAATTAAACACACACACACACACACACACACACACACACACACACACACACACACACACTCTCTCTCTCTCTTACAGCTGAGAGTTTTTGTTGTCAGTTACACACTCCATTCACGTTGGTGTGGTGGGAATTGCCAATTTTAAGTGCCAGTACTTGAGATTCAGTAACATTTGCCTACTAGCAAATGAATCTGCTTCTCTATCCAAAGTCCTGTCATATTAATGTGACCTTTGCCCATGTTCGATGTGAATGTGCAATAACCACTCAGAGATGGCAGGTAGCAGCACTAGCAGTGGAGAGTATATAAAGAGTGTCCGGAGACACAGAAAACCGTGTAGTAATCGTCATAACTCTGAAATGGAGCAATTTCTTATATGTCCAAAATGGCATGATCATTGGCTTTTGCATCAAGGGTGGCCGTATTACCAAAATGACTATGCCTGTAAGCTGTTCGGGTGCTGCTGTGGTTAAAGCATTCGGTGCATGGCAAAATGATGCTATCCAAAACCGACGCTGGGACAACTGATCAATGGCTGCGGAGAACTGTTGAGCAACTGGGCGTCCAGATGAACCAAATGTCTATCAACAGTGTCTCCTCAACAACCATTCATCAAACCTTGCTAACTATGGGCCTCGGCAGCAGGCGCCTGTTTCATGCACCCATAAGGACTGCTATTGACTGGCAATGAAGGCTGGAATTTGCATGCTATATCTCATGCTGTGACACTTTTCTTGTTTTGAAAGGTTGCAACAAATGGATGGAAGTTAAAATAATAGTTTAAAAATAGTGAAAAGAGGATAATAAAGAGATCCATGGGTATCTCGTCATTCTGGAAGGCACTAGGGATAAATACAGGTATGCATCTATCAATGGGGGCCATGCAGTTTGGTTTTCCTTAGCTCGATTGCATCTACCAGCAGGGCAATGCAACGTGTAACAAAGCTCGCAGTGTACATGTGTGGTTCAAAGAGCACCAGGCTACGTTTACTGTTCTCTCCAGGCCACCAAACTCCCCAGATTTAATCCTAATCGAGAATGTGTGGGACCAGCTCGTTCGCTCTCACAGATCCTCAACTGAGAAACCTAATACAACTGGAGTCAGCATGGTGCTACATCCCTGTCGGTATCCTCCAGAACCTCTTCATTGACTCTTCCTGTATGTCTCTCAGAGGTCCACACTGCAAAAGGTGTCTACTCAGGCTTTTGACAGAGGTCACATTAATGAGACTGGACAGTGTATTATCTACCACAAATAAGATATAGGTCTGCATAGTTTATAATGCGAGTTTTTGTGCAATATCGTTAATATACACTGCTTGACATAATAAGTTAATCACCCAAAAGTCATGGTTGGTTATCAAAGTAACTTTGTACATGTACACACTACCAGCGGGTATGTAAATGATTAAGAGTTGCCTTTCTTGATGACAGGTACAATGGCAACGAGAGTGCATTAGTGTTTCTTATGTTTACTGTTGTTACCAGGGCTAGTAGGATATATAAGTTCGTCAGTAATGTCATATGCTCAGTAATCACTGAGAAGGACATGGAGACACCACATAATGGTGTGAGAAAACATTATCAGCACCTAGCGGTGTTTGAAAGAGGCCTCAATGTGCATCTGCATTTGGTTGGTGGGTCAAACTGTGCAATATCCACATCTGTGGGGCATTCAGATGTGACAGGGGCCTAATGTTGGACTGCATGGAACACGAGGGCAGGAATACTTGTCAAGTTTCTGGTGGCCACATCTGACCAACAAATGGGAGGATCAGCATATTGTGCACAAAGCACATCAAACCCCTTGATAACTGCACCTGCTATGTCAGAACACTAAACAATTCATTGGGACTAGCAGCAGGCGGGCAGCCATGCATGCGCTGCCATTTCATTGGGACTAGCAGCAGGCGGGCAGCCATGCATGGGCTGCCATTAACACATCACAAACAGCTTTGTGAGGTGGTCGTGTGATCCGGTAGCATAGACTGTCTAAGAATGGCATCACAATTGTCTTTGGCAATGAATCTCTTTCTGCACTAAAATGGATGAACCATCATGTTGAGAGGCCTCACATGTGGCCCTTCAGGTCACGGCTGGTAGCGGTTGAGGAAACAGATGACACAACAGTACATCATTACCATAATTCATCCTTAAGTGTTACCTCTAGTGTGTAGATATCGTGGTGTCATTTTTCAATAAGAAAATTCTCGACCACACGACATGGCACGTACCTCTATACTGTGTTCACGAGGTATTCCTATGGCCAGCAAGATCCCAACATCTGACCTCAATGGAACATGTAAGACAAGCTTGAATGTGCACCCTATCCCAGTGCCAGTGTCTGGGATATCAAGGAACAGTTACAACAGCTGTGTGCCAGCTTGCCTCAGGAGCAGAAACAACTGCTCTATGTCATCCTTCCCAACCGAATCAGTGCAAGCACCCAGCACAGAGAAAGTGCAACATCATACAGATAAATGGGATCAAATTCTTTACAAACCTGCCTCTGTTTTGTAATCACTGAAATACAATCGTACACCCTCTCAACTTCTGAAGTTTCATTTTGAATTGTCTTCCGTTTCTCGGTGCTTCACTTTTTATGAGGCAGTGTATATGAGGAAGAGAAAGGAAGCACGGACTGAGCCCTCAGGTAAACTTTGTATCACTGTTTCATTAGTGGATTGAAATTTTTATGATTTTATAATTTAATTTGAATGAGGGAACTTTAAAAAGTGAGTTACACATTATTATTACAGGTCAACTTTTAATGAATGCTGCACTACACTTCAAAGTGACACAGATACATTACACTATTTTTCAAAATAGTTACCAAATTTCTGCAAACAGCAGTTAGAAAGCTCCACCAATCATTTCATCCCTTGATGATAGAAATCTGCTTCTTGGTCGTGGAGCCATTCAAGAACCACTACTGAACATCGTCTGGAAAATCTCTTTATCTCAGATGTTTTTCCACAATTGCCTGGACACTGTCCTCTGTTGACCAGCATCAACCATGTCTATATAGCAATGGCCAAATTGTTGGCACCATTTCTCTAGAACTGGACATGACATTGCATGTGGTCCACATACTGCCAGAAATTTGTGGTTAATCTGTGTGCATTTAGACATTTTGCCGACGAGCACTGTACCATCTCGAGTACTTCAACTTTGGAATATGTTTTCAGTTGCTTTGCCATTTCAGTTCACACTACGATGCATCTGTTACCTGAACCACAGCAGAACTGTGTGTGCAGGAAATCTGGAACACGTACTCTCTTCTGACAACGTACAACTCTTGTTGTCTTAGCACCAGACGGCATGTGTATCATACTTTCTGAAGTCCCTACGTATGTTAATTTAGTGCATTGGTTACAAATAAAAATATAAAAATAAAATGAAATAAAATAAAATAAAAAAAGTGGCCAGATGATGTGGGATGGATCCCCAATATGATAAGACTTCAGACTTTTTAAATGTAACCAATGGCTTACTGTGACTAAAGCTTTGGTCAAATCTAAAAATATATCTGCAATCTGCATCTTCTGGTCTGACAGACAGTACACTTCACAAAAGAGCTTCCTAACAGTTGTGTTCACGCTTAGCTCAAGGTAGGAATTAGTGATATTTGTATATAATTGGAACATCTTTCTCACTTCCCTTTTTAAAGTTGTGCATCAATCTGTAAAAACAGTCTGTCAAGAACCCTTTTCCTCAGGAACGGGTACATGTATCAGGTTCAAATTTATGTCACATATTAAGATCTAAGGTCCCTTGGAGGTGTAAAAATTTTAATCTCCTAAGTTAATGCAATCAAAAGATACAGCCACTTATCTCAATCAAAATGTAGCTGCTTCCCACTGACCTAGAATCTCTAAATTTGGCAAGAAGCATGGTTTCACAGTACAAGTAAAGCAAAAAAATCTGAAACTTGTTAAATTGTAATTATATCACATAAAAATTATCTTTTACCATTTGAAAGTGCATTGCATTCATCATACAGCATACTAGACAAATATTACTGCGGACAACCATAAAATGTAAGGTATACTTATGTTTTAGAAAGGAAATAAAAATAGCTTTATCCCTGCTTGCTCCTTTGGATAGTTCTAGGAATCTGTGAGCTAGGTGTTAAACTCTGACAAAAAGAGTCTAGGGGAATATGTCATGCAGAAATGGAGATTTTTTTTTAATACCTGTGTTCCTCTGCTACCACCAAGAACACTTCCACCACTCATGAGACAGTTCACAGCTAAGTCAGTGATGCACATATATACGGACAATGAAATGTGACACTGTCATCAAGTATGCTTTATTCTAGTCTTTGCTCATAATGGTAATGTACAACTACCAGTTTTGCCTAGTAATGAAAATCTCCAGATCTGTGTTCAGATCCAACAATGGTACATTTTCACAGTAAGCTTTTGTTGGCCCTTGAGAATACTTCATATACTGTGATACACAACAGAAATGATTGCTGTTTTGTATTTTACTATCTGATATTACAGTTAAAGGGGAAGATTTTCACACTAGGCTTCCCTTTTAGCATCTTTGAATGCATATATGAAGGTATCATCATTGTCTAAAACTAATATTTTGTTACTGTTTTAAGCAAAGACTGGAAAGCGCACACTCGTACCCACAAACACGCGCGCGCACACACACACACACACACACACACACACACACACACACACACACACACACACACTTGCTAGCTTTATTAAACCTGATAAGTGCAGCTTCCATTCAGAGAACAGATCGTTTCACTCCATACTTCAATCACAAATAGTCATTATTTATGTAAATGATTTTGTACCATATGATGAGAAGGAAAGTTGCTACTCACCATATAGCGGAGACGTTGAGTCACAGATAGGCAAAACAAAAAGACTCGTAATTAAAGCTTTTGGCACATGTGTGTCTATTGTTGACAAAGGCCAATGGCAGAAAGCTTCAATTGTGAGAGTCTTTGTTATGCCTATCTGCAACTCAGCATCTCTGTTATATGGTACGTAGCAACTTTCCTTCTCATAATATTGTTACATTCCATCCTGGATTCTCCATTGTTTGATTTTGTACTATGGGTGTTTAAAAATCTCTTCAGTAAAAAAGGAGAGAGAGAGGATCGTGTCTGGAGTCATTAGAGAAATTATGGAAAACATTTATAATGACATTTGGTTATAGGACTTTACCCCACTATATTAATGAATGATTATAGTTGTGATGCGTAATACAGACACTTGTATTATGTACTGTCAAAATAATTCAGAATTATAACTAAATTTTACTTTAGATCACAAAAGGCATTTAGTTAAACATTTATTTTATGTATGATCTTGAAGTGGTAACATATAATCACTGGTAATAGGATACACACTTATTGAAATTACTTGTAAGCTTTGCAGAATCAGTAAACCAAAGGCATTCAGTGTCTAACAAGAGATGGCACATACAAATTACAGACTACTTTAGAAGCCTCCGCACCTTCATAAGCTTTGTTGCTGATGTTATGTACTCATCATCCTGCACGACATACTCTCGGTTGAAGTGACCAGAGAGAACCTTACGTGTGATGAGTTCCTGTAGTGCCTCAAGCAGAGATTTCAGCCGTGTCTTGCAATGGCGTGACCAAACTCTGGCAAGCCATGCTTGTCCCGTCACTGACAGGTGAGAGGCTGCCTTGCAAAGCTGTGGCAATGCTACCTGAAACAGTTTTATCAATACTGTGAAACATTAAACTTCAATTGTTTTTAGGCATGTTAACGAAACAGATTAATCTATACAAGCACATGTTATTACATCTTTGATTAATTTTTATGAAACAGCATATATAGATACAACCAACTAAAAGTAATACAATTAATAATAATAATAATAATAATAATAACAATAATCTATTATATTTATACTTAGTGCTAAAAAAACAGATTAACGAGTGCAGTTCCAGCCCATATTTTCCCCTGCACCATACATCACCAATATATGCACGCAGTAGTTTGCTTGTACTCTGTTTTAAAACAACTGCTTGGTTGCTAAAAGCTACAAAAAATAAAAATATGTTTTTGCAAATTCACTATTTGATATACCAACTATGCAAATTTTACTGTCCAAAAGATGAATATGAATATATTCTATGGTTAAGACAAGTGGTATACAATAAAACATGAAAATAATAACAGCAGAGGTGGTCTTCAGCTCCAATTTTTAAAGTCAAACTGAGTCCAGGAGTACATTCACTATGCAAATAAATATTACGACATGCTTATGCACGCACATTTCACTTTTCTCTAAGCATAAGCATTTAAACAGCACTGTGCTTAAGCCTGACTAGCCTCGCTACACAATTTAAATTAGCAGAATAAGGAAAATTTATTACACTCCTGGTGGAGAAATCAATGTCTGTCAACATTACAATTAGAAAGCCTGTTCAACCGGACAACTAGCTTGTAGTACCTGGAGCTCATTATGATTTCGAAGGGAGGATTGGGGGCAATAGCCCAGTTAATGGAGACTGAAAAAGGTTGAATAGGGGAAAAAAACTGTAGAGTTGAAAATTTTTGTACTGTGGTAGGAGGGAGGTGTTTAAACATCACTTTTTCATATTTTTCCTGAATAGCTTGAAAATCACAGCTTATACGTGAAAATGATTTCCAGTACAAAATTAAACTACATTAAAACTACTAGAAAAAAGGTACTATTCATTTTTATTTAGGACTGATAGTTTCAGTGGTGCAAGAGGGAGTGAGGGGGGAGCGAATTATTAAAAATTGTGTTTCATAGTATAAAATTAATGTATACTTTTATATGATGGAGGTTAAGAACAAACATTAAATTTGTGTACCACACCTAAGTGCAGTGAAACCGAACTGAGGTATAAATTCTATTAACACGCTATAATAAAATGGGGCATGGGGGGGGGGGGGGGGCAGCTTGTCGCGCAGGAAAAGCAGGTTGCTGGATTGTGGTGATGCGCTTCCCTCCATTATAGGTCTGCAAACTGAAGAGTAAGCAGGTGATTCCCAGCTATCTACGCCACTATGTCACTATAAACAACTACAGAGTGTTTCATAAATTTTTATGGTGGTTTACCTATATGGGTGTATGTTTTATTTTCTCTGTCTATTTTTATCCATTCATTTGCCTAAAGATTAAAACACAGTACACCTGCAGCAATCAAGCCTGCTGAGCTAGTGAGACAAGATGAAAACATCAATTTTCTCATGTTTGTAAAAACGCCTATTGGATGTTTCATCAATCTTCTATTGTCTGTCTTTTCCCATCCATGATAGAGAGAAGATTTAGATTTATGTTTAGTTCACTAATAATGTGTTATACTATAAAGTCAACTTCATTTACAAATTCCTTATTTCACCAATCTATCTATCTGCGCAACCAGTATCTGTAACACTTCAGAGAAGCAAGAAATTTAAGCAAAGCAAGGTGGGTACTGTAACACTGTCTTCAAAGAAGAAGACGAGGTAATATTATCTAATAATCCAATATTATATATTACAGATTTTTCGTGTGTACGAAAAATCATAAGCCTGGCATCTGGAGTTTGTGTTGCTGTACGTAAATTAGCTGACACACATGTTCCCCAGCAAATTGCTATTGTTTCGGTGCCAGTGAATTTCCATCATAATTATTTTTCTTAACATTATTAATTTATTAGCAGAACTTGTGAGCATGCCCTGGACAGTGCAAGATAGATTAGACACGTGCAATAATTAAACAATATGAAACATGTTGTTTAACATCCTATTGTACTAACTGTTTTTTATTTACCTTGTTTCACAATGGGAATAACATTGCTGAGAGAAAACCAAGGGTAAACACCACATGGTGTGCATAAATTATAAATGGTTAACTGGAGGAATTGTACCAACAACATTTAAGAAGATTGTCTATTAGGGAGGGAAGAACTCCAACTTACAGCTTGCATGACTGCGCTTGGCAATGCCTCGATCAAAAGTAGTATCAGTACCATACCCTATCCAGCCATAAATTTAAATCTTTTTAACAGCAAGAGAGATTTGGGTGAACATTATTTTGAAATGTGGGTACATAAACTGAACAGCAACCATAAGCAGCAATACTGGTGTAGGATACATCATGTACTGATTGGGAACACTCTTGAAATCAGTTTTAAGATTAAAATTCAACTTTATTTCATATTTACAACTTTAAAAAAGATTAAAAAATGGAACCAGTTAAAAAGGTTGTGCTGACTAATAAAATTAGTGTAGAGATACAAAATGTTGCTGCAATGAATGTGATGGCAAATGATAGTGACACTGAAAATATCGATCAAATTGATAACAACTGGGAATATTACACAAATTCAGTTTAAGCTGATGACAATGTCTTACCTCATCACACTATCATGCTCATGGTAGATGACACTAATTCCCAAATCTCACTGAGAAGCATTTTCTTGCATAAAGCCAGTGAAAGACACACTACTGCGCAATCAGTAATTTTCAATTTCTCCATGGCACAAGAACTTGTTCCAAATGTGGTGGAACAAGACACAGTAGGTACAGAGGGCACTAGTGTATCATCATCAATATATTCAATGCAGGGCACGTAGAAAGGCCTCGCTGACCTAATGAAGAATTTATTTAATAATTTTTCTACATAACAAACCAAAAAAACTTGAGGAAAGATTTCGTGATTTTATAAATGAACAAAACCAAACATCTAATGGTTTTAAGTATGACTTATCACACAGGTTTGACAATTTAAGACAAAATCTACGTACTGACCTTTCTAATGATTTAACATGAAAACTTACAGATACGGGGAGGAAATTAAAGGGGAAATTATTCACTGATTTGTCTCAGGAGATAAATAACCAAGATAAAAAGTGTCACCTATAGACCAGGCACAGGAAGCAATGGCAGGTAAGCTAAATATTGTTAGTGATGCACAGACTCAGATGCAAGAGGCTCCATCGAAAATTTGAAGAAATTTAGAAACTAGGACGGGTAATGTTTATGAGTTGCACTCTTTATATAAAGATCTGCTGAAGAAAGTACACGAGCTGACAAAAAATTGAGCAACTTAGATTTAGGCACTAAGTTCATAAAGAAAGCACAAGAAAAATCAAAACAGATGTAAAGAATTTAAAGGGCAGAGATGAAGTGGAAAAGCTAAATAAAGGTACGACCCTCGCACAATTCACACAAGAACATAAGACTTTTGTTGAAGCAGTTGAAGAGGTAGTAAAGGAAAGGAAAAATGAATTGATTGCTAGCTAGGACTGAGCTAGGCTTAAAGGCAGTGGAAGAGAAGTTGCAGAGCATTTTAATTCATGTTGCAGATGTCACAAGAGAGACGCCAATAACAAGCAATCAGTTGCAGTTGTGCACAATATACAGTAGTAATACTTATCAACCATTTGCTATCAGCTCTTCAGATGGAGAAGAAAGGAATTACAAAATTCAACGAGCACTGCCAATGTCAATACCAGCTGTGCAAACATATCCAAAGTATAATCATGCGCGTCCAAAGAATGCCACGGTGGCAACAGACAATACTGCATGTTTGTCTAATTAATTAGCACATGGGGGGTCTGCTCTGTCATAGGCAATTTCTAATTTTCTCAACAGAGGGTAATAGAACAAACCCTGTACTGTTTATCACAGCTTTTTGCAACATGTTACCCCACACTGGGCAGAAGCACAGATCTGGTTTGTTGTGAGATACACACAGGGTGATGTTTTATTGTGGGCAACAGATATGACCGAGATGCCATACCTATGAGCAATTTGAACAGGCTTTCTTGGACAAACACTGGTCCATAGCAGTCCAAAGCGATTATGTCGAGAGGGTTTCAACCCATCACCATTCAGTAGTAAACATGAGGGGCTGAGGATGTATTTAAAAAAAAATACTTAAACAAAACCAGGTATTATACACACAGTTTCCCATGTGGATGTACTGTAAAAAACTGAAAAGTCACCTGCCCAACCAATCAGGGAAAACCTGATCTCTACACCTGAAAATGATATAGTATTTCTTATCTGTACTCAACTTGATTAACCTAATATATGAAGAGGTTGCAACAGCAGCCACAGAACATTAATACATAGCGCACACCTCCACAAAAAATAACAGCAGAATGGAACCATGGCAATAACCAACAAGACTGGCACCCATATGCCCTTTACAATAACAACACAAGAAATTATTATGGTAATGGGGGAAACCAAAAGTACAAATGAGATTTCCAAGGAAATTACAAATAGAATTACAATAGACTGGCTTATACCTAACAGAGGGGTTGTGGCCAACAAGTTCATAATGCACCCCTGCAGGTGCAATACAGTAATTAGCAGGAACTGACTGCAAATAGACCATCCAGCAGTCCTCCTCTGACAATAACAATCAACGGAATAACAATTATATATCCAGTGGGAATTCAAGGTCAAGGAGAATTTAATTCCAGGGCAATATAGGACACGAACTGGCGAGGTCAAGCCCACAATGAGCAGACAGTTGAAGTTACTCACAATAAAGAGGCTAACCCCCCCCCCCCCCAACCAATCACAAAAGCACTAACATGTTGTGATAAGCATCCATTCACAGACCAACTTATTCAAATTACTTTCTCATATATGACCAAGGGGTGGATATGAAAGAAGAACTGTCTCAGGAAGATGTAAACAACTTAGAAAAGGATGATGGGGAGTCAGTGGAAGCTATAATTAATGTTCAAGTATGTATTCCAGATGTACCTGTGCATCGACAAATTTAATATTTCAAGGTCTGTTTAACGAGCTGCAGAGACTATGTTATATATCAATGGTGCAGAACTGTTGTATTCTGACCACACTGGAGAGCAAGTCAAAAGCAGTTTGAATTCAGGCATTAATACCCATTACCATCAGCAATTTTTCTCTAAGGTTTATTTTTCTGATAGTTAAAAACTTGTATTGGTCTTACTGGAATGGATGCCTTTGACAATACAAAGTATAGATTGACATTGAGCAAGGAAAACGTTTCTTTACAATCAACCAGCAGAGGTTATCAGTAAATTTAATTAAAATCAGCACAACTGAAAATACACTTAAATCAAGTGCTGATATTAGAGTACAATAGTCATGTCCGAACGTACTCTTTCTTGATAGACAAAAGGGTGAGCAACACAGCAAGAAACAAACACAGAGACAGTCCAAACTAAGGTAAGTTAATTTGTTTGTTAGAGTATCAGAAGGGACCAGCAGCACACTTCTTGTATGAAATTATACTCTGGTATGCACAAGTATTTAGAAAGTGCCACGGGGTAGTACAGGGTTACGAGTATGAAATGGATATTTACTCACAAGACATTCTTGTTTTCTTCATACCCAATTCCTTGGGCAAGGAGAGAAGCTCCGAGGAAAGAAACTGAAAGGATGATAAACTTGAAGATCATACAACCCTCCTGTTTCCCATGTTGTAGCCCTATTTTAGCTGTCGCCAAGCCCAACGGTAATGTCAGGCTTGTGCTTTACACCTGAAGTATAAACAAAATCATTTTTCCTGTCAGGACATACCCTGACAACCTTGAACTATCACTGAAATTTCACAATGTTAAATACCTCATTATAATTTATTTAAAAGCATTATATTGACAAATAGCATTACACGAAGATAGCAGAAAGTACAGTGTCTTTGTGTGTGGGGGCTGGAGCTATGAATTTTGTGTTTTGCTGTTTGGCTTGTAAGTGAGCATGGGTGTTTTTATTTCTGCAATGGACAAAGTTTTGGGACCAAAACTTCTCAGTAGAGTCACTATGTTGATGACCTGTTAATAGCTACTCCCACTTGAGAACATTCGAGGCTTTGTCACAGGTATTTTACCAATTAGCAGAATATGGGGTCACACCTAATGTAACGAAAAGAAAAGAAATGGTCAAATTCTTGGGTCATATTACCTCTTCACAGGTTATACTACCTGATCCACTAAAACTTGATGCAATCAAACATTATCCACCGCCACAGAATCAAAAAACTCAAGGAATATTTGGGTTTGGTCTCATTTTTTAGGAAATTCATTCTAGATCAGTTATTGAATAGCAATGCATTGCTGAATCTTTTGAGGATAAACAATCCACAGATATGGACCAATCAATGTCATGCAGACTTTGACAAAATGGAGGAAGCCTTATAATGTGCAAACATACTACACCAACCTGACACATACAGAATTTGTGCTTGAGTACAGGTGCCTTTTTACAGGAACTAGGAGCATGCTTATTTCATATCAAGGAAGATGATGGGGAATTGACACCTAAGGTAATAGGTTTTGCTGGTTGAACACTTTTTGAATCCGAGCAGTCAATAGCCTGTGCCAGAGCTCAAGCCTCTCAGGGTTACATGGGCATTTAACAAATTTGAGTACAAGTAATGGGATAAGCACACCACAAGTCTACTGTGACCATCAAGCAGTTTCTTTTCTATTGAAATGCAAATTATTACATCAAAGGTTAGGAAAGTGATGCATGTACTTGCAGGAGTTCAGTTCTGAAATTGTGTACATCAAGGGTAAAGAAAACAAACTTTGTCAAGTTTATCTTGAGGGTTCAATGAATTCTTAGAATTCACAGAACAGAATTCTGAACCTAGGGTTCTGCTTATGCAGGACAAGACACAACAACAATATTATGTAAAGATGTGTAAGAGTTTGGAGCAACTGCAAGAGGGATACCTGCAATGCACAAAGGTATCGTTAAAACTGTCTGAAAATGACGACGAGAATTTGAAGAATTTCTATACCGTATATAAAGGGCATTCAAAAAGAAACGAGTCAGAGGCATAATTACAGAAACCAGAACCGTATGTTAGAAGTATTGACTCTGGCTGTTGAGACACTTGTCCCACTCTGACAAGGCGGTGAATAGCTGCCTCATAAAATTCCCGGGGCTGCGATGTTAACCAGTGCCACATGTACAGCTGGACGTCGTCATCTGAGTTGAATTGTTTGCCCCCTTAGGGCCTTTTTAAGGGGTCCAAAAATGCTGTAATCACAGGGGGACTGTATGAAGGGTGGCTGAGAACCTCTCATTTGAATTTCTGCAGGAGTGCTGTAACTGTGTTGTCCATATGAGGCTTTGCATTGTCGTGGAGCAGAAAGACCCCATGGGTGAGATTGGCTGGTCATTTTGATTTGATTGCTAGGTGAAGGGTGGTCCAGGTTTGTGAGTAACGCTGGGCTTTCACTTTTGTCCCATGTGTTTACGCCATTTTTGGTCACCTTAAAAAGGCACTGAGGGGCAAACGATTCACTTCAGATGACGACGTCCAGCTGTACGTGCGGAACTGGTTAACCAGCTGTACGTGCGGAACTGGTTAACATCGCAGCCCCGGGAATTTTATGAGACAGCTGTTCACTGCCTTGTGTCACAGTGGGACAAGTGTCTCAACAGCCAGGGTCAATACTTCTAACATACAGTACTAGTTTCTGTAATTATGCCTCTGTCTCATTTCTTTTTGAACACCCCTTATACAAGGGAGAAAACAGTGGTGTGTGTGTGTGTGTGTGTGTGTGTGTGTGTGTGTGTGTGTGTGTACACACACCGCCAAGTTAGGTAGATTATTTCATTTTCTGCACTAAAAATGCACAACTCTTCTGCTGCTTGCCTTATGAATCACAGGCTACACAGTGCATGAACAATTCTGAGGTGGTTTATTTTCCACAAAGTGCATTAACTGGAATACAAGTATGAGTTACTAATAATACAAACACATATGGACGGATTCTATGTAGGTATCTGCACTCTGTTCTACACTGCTGGAGGGGAAATTGACGCGTAGTCATCCTATATGGGTTCTTCCAAGGAATGCAATCACCCATCACGAGCACTGCTCAGTTCTCAGTTAACAGAGAGAATACACCTCTCCAGCATTTCATGTCCAATTCTGTTATGTTGGTTTTGTGTTTATATAATGGAGTTCTTTTGAGTTTATTAAGTGAGTTTTTATTTAAATGATGTTACAATAAACAATGGCTGAGAAGTGTTTAATTTTTAATTATGTTGCCCGTTACCCATGTAGTGCTGGTGGGAAAGGGACTGGATTGGTAAATATGGCACCTTGCTACTGTTTATTGTTAACAGCTTATTGTACAGCCATACAACCATGTTGTCAGTTGGTTGAGAATTAATGAATGACAACAAAATTTCTTCACTAATCTCACCATTAATTGTATTACTGCATGAATCTCTTCCATTCAGGGATTGCTGGCACTTGTAGAGGAGGCTGCACTGAGTGGAGCCACTTAGGACACATCCACAGTATATCTTGCACGGTGGGTGTGAATATGTCAGATGGAATGGGACTAACCATGTTCAACTCTAGAACATTTATCTGGTGTAATGTATTGCTTGACATATGTTGAAAAATATGAATTTCCACAACACCTAGGAAACTTACTTCTGTTGCAGAAGGAGCTAGTTTAAGCTTCTGGGCCATTTCAGATGTTGGTACAGCTGTGGCTGGGGTGATGCATTCGACATCCCTCATGTGGAAAATGTTGCAGTCACTGATAGAGGGAACAACAAAATCGACATTGTCGAATATGCACTGACAGCATCTTACATTTGGGACAGGCTCTTCAATAAGGAAGACACATGACAGCTACAACTGTTGAGTTTTCTTATAGAATAGGTCACTTAACAAGCTCAGAGTAGTTTTGTCAACCCACATACGATAAGTGGACAGGAAATGCTGAGAAGGTATTCTGTCTGTAAATGAAATGCGAGCAGGGCTTGTATAGGGTGAAGTTGCCTTTCCTGGAAGAACACTACAGCTGCCCTACATGATTAAGAATTTATTTTCCCTCTAGCAGTGTAGAATAGTATGCAGAGATTTACATTGAATTTGTCCATATGTTTAAGTATTATTAGTAACTCATGCCAGTACTCCAATTAATGCACTTAGTGGAAAACACCTCCATGCATATCTGTGCACTGTGTCGCCAGTGAGTCATAAGGTGACTAGTGGAATTGTTGATGTAAGTTTATGCAACAGCCTGCAGTTTTTTTTACAGTGACGTAGTGGAGTAGGGAAAGTGGGGAGCACCTTCTCACTCACCAGTTTGCAGACCTATGAAGGAAGTAAGTTCATGACCATTATCCAGCACCCTTCCTTCCCTCACATGACTATCCCCCCCCCCCCCCCCCAATCCTATTGTGCCTTGGATGGCACTGATCCAACAAATGACCTAAGTTGGCAATACTGCCACAACTGCAATTTATGAGATCACTGCTAAATGGCCTGTTTATCTGTAGGCCAGCAAGGAGAAGGTGGACAGTAACAGTATTGAGCTGGAGGAGGAAGTGGCCAGTTGGGACTGCATTCCTCGTAAACAGACTTCCGCAGCTGGTTTGGTTTGTGCACGTACATTTATGCGCTGAAAATTTTTTGTATCTGACATCTGTATCCTGCTGGGCCTGTACGATGGAAGAGTGTGCATTTGTGGTGTGTGTAATGAGCATGGACTGCACTTACTCTTTGTGATAAAAGGTACTGTCAGTTTTTTCTGAATGCAGTGTTGGACAGCGGTGAGCTGTATTTAATCCATAAACAGACTTGTGTTCCTGTATTAAAGAACACAAGTCTTTCTTTCAGTGCCGACATTTCTGTTTGCTATTTTCTAAATCCGAGTTGCACTCATGTGATTAACTAACAGTTACTGGAATGTGTACTAATATTTACACTGGCCAGGTGTTTTAGTGCAAGAAACAAATGTTAAACTGCCTTGATGTTAAGAACAGTGATTACTGGCTATTAACTGTAGTCTGTTGCATATTCAATTGCCTTTACATTTATTACCTGAAAGAATGATGTGCTAAATGTCTGCCACATGTGGGAAAGAGAGTGACACGTGCAGCATGTAGGGAACAAGGTAAGCTAACATTTTTTTATTCCTTATATTACTATGAATGTACTAAATCTATTATAATAGTATTTTCTTATGTTGGTTGGGTGTTTGAAAGATAGTTTTTCTTATGACTTCTGCAACAGTTTTCTAGGTAGCTTCATTGCCTATGTTTGTGTAACAATCTGCCGAAGAGAACCATATGATAGAGAATTTTCTTTGGTCATTATGGCTGTACGTGTGTATTGCCTGATTTAATCTTTTACAATTAAGCCACCCTTGCTGGCCTGTCTTAATTAAAATATATTTTCCACAAGGACATTAATTGTTCCTTCAGGTGAGAATTTTTTACTGTTGTCTTGCATGACAGCCTTTCTTTTCTCTAATATTGAGTTTTCTGAATTCGTGTTACTGGCAAAACCTGTTCAAATAATTGAAATACATGTTGCCTAAATCTGTCTCAATTAACAGTTATTTGCTGAACTGTTTTCTTAAGTGATTTATATTAGTGAAGGCTTAAGTAGCT